>NC_134889.1:27972875-27990375 GCF_041734735.1 Babylonia areolata | reverse complement strand
GGATGGACAAGAAGTAATTAAAGGTAGGAGAGTAAAGTTCTGCATCATGATGATGTCGACAAGAAGTAATTAAAGGTAGGAGTGTCAAGTTCTGCATCATGATGATGTCGACAAGAAGTAATTAAAGGTAGGAGTGTCAAGTTCTGCATCATGATGATGTCGACAAGAAGTAATTAAAGGTAGGAGAATAAAGTTCTGCATCATGATGATGTCGACAAGAAGTAATTAAAGGTAGGAGTGTCAAGTTCTACATCATGATGATGTCGACAAGAAGTAATTAAAGGTAGGAGAGTCAAGTTCTGCATCATGATGATGTCGACAAAAAGTAATTAAAGGTAGGAGTGTCAAGTTCTGCATCATGATGATGTCGACAAGAAGTAATTAAAGGTAGGAGTGTCAAGTTCTACATCATGATGATGTCGACAAGAAGTAATTAAAGGTAGGAGAGTACAGTTCTGCATCATGATGATGTCGACAAGAAGTAATTAAAGATAGGAGTGTCAAGTTCTGCATCATGATGATGTCGACAAGAAGTAATTAAAGGTAGGAGAGTCAAGTTCCGCATCATGATGATGTCGACAAGAAGTAATTAAAGGTAGGAGAGTAAAGTTCTGCATCATGATGATGTCGACAAGAATTAATTAAAGATAGGAGTGTCAAGTTCTACATCATGATGATGTCGACAAGAAGTAATTAAAGGTAGGAGAGTAAAGTTCTGCATCATGATGATGTCGACAAGAAGTAATTAAAGGTAGGAGAGTCAAGTTCTGCATCATGATGATGTCGACAAGAAGTAATTAAAGGTAGGAGAATAAAGTTCTGCATCATGATGATGTCGACAAGAAGTAATTAAAGGTAGGAGAATAAAGTTCTGCATCATGATGATGTCGACAAGAAGTAATTAAAGGTAGGAGAGTCAAGTTCTGCATCATGATGATGTCGGCAAGAAGTAATTAAAGATAGGAGTGTCAAGTTCTGCATCATGATGATGTCGACAAGAAGTAATTAAAGGTAGGAGTGTCAAGTTCTGCATCATGATGATGTCGACAAGAAGTAATTAAAGATAGGAGTGTCAAGTTCTACATCATGATGATGTCGACAAGAAGTAATTAAAGGCAGGAGAGTAAAGTTCTGCATCATGATGATGTCGACAAGAAGTAATTAAAGGTAGGAGAGTAAAGTTCTGCATCATGATGATGTCGACAAGAAGTAATTAAAGATAGGAGTGTCAAGTTCTGCATCATGATGATGTCGACAAGAAGTAATTAAAGGTAGGAGAGTAAAGTTCTGCATCATGATGATGTCGACAAGAAGTAATTAAAGGTAGGAGAGTAAAGTTCTGCATCATGATGATGTCGACAAGAAGTAATTAAAGGTAGGAGAGTACAGTTCTACATCATGATGATGTCGACAAGAATTAATTAAAGGTAGGAGAGTACAGTTCTGCATCATGATGATGTCGACAAGAAGTAATTAAAGGTAGGAGAGTAAAGTTCTGCATCATGATGATGTCGACAAGAAGTAATTAAAGGTAGGAGAGTAAAGTTCTGCATCATGATGATGTCGACAAGAAGTAATTAAAGGTAGGAGTTTCAAGTTCTGCATTATGATGACGTCGACAAGAAGTGATTAAAGGTAGGAGAATAAAGTTCTGCATCATCATGATGTCGACAAGAAGTAATTAAAGGTAGGAGTGTCAAGTTCTGCATCATGATAATGTCGACAAGAAGTAATTAAAGGTAGGAGAGTAAAGTTCTGCATCATGATGATGTCGACAAGAAGTAATTAAAGGTAGGAGAGTAAAGTTCTGCATCATGATGACAAAAGAATGGGAGAAAAACCCCGAAAACCTCAACCATCTATTCAACACAGCCATTTCACCCACTCTAGGAAGACATTGTCGGGAATGGCCAGAGGGCAAAACTGATGCGGAAGTGAAACTACTCATAGAAGAAAACAGTAAAGAAGAGGACATCATCATATACACAGATGGCTCAGTCACCAAAGACCAATCCGGTTGGGGATTCACTGCGAAACAAAATGGAAAAACAGTTAGGGAAGAGAATGCTGCCTACAAAGTCACAACCTCCAGCGTAACGATGGAAGTTGAAGCTGTGACACATGCCCTCCAGTGGCTATCGTCCATCCATACGCCCGGAAACCAACATGCCATGATTCTAACCGACTCAATGAACCTCATACAGAAAATTGAAAACGGAATGGGAAGCCCAGTGTGGCATAAGGCAATGCGCAACTTTCAGATTAAAATACTCACCTGGTCATACTGCCCGGGACATGCAGGTGTTAAGGGAAATGAGCGAGCTGACAGACTTGCTGGTAACGCAACACCAACGAGCGGCCTACATCTAGGAAAATCGGAAATCCTAAGAAAAGTCAGAGAATATCAAAAAGAACAGGTACAAGGCCATCACACCATCGATCGCCTCAAAGAAATAAAAGCAGAGAGAGGGAGTGGCCGTAAGTCTAACATGAAAGGTAGAGCACGATGCTTTGCTAATCAAACAAATATCGGCATCATTTCCAAACCAACATTGCGCAAATTTCTTCAAAACGGAACAGAGTCTCTGTGGGCTTTTCCAAATACGATAGACTGAGCAACACACTAGACGCCACGTTCTTGGCATCAGAGATCTTTTCCCATCCCTCTTGCGGCCAATCAGTGGCAGCCTCTGTGCGTGTGTGCATGTGTGTGTTTGTGTGCATGTGTGGGTCTGTATTTTTGAGTGCGTTTGTGCATGCGCGAGAGTGTAAGTGTACACAAGTGTCAGTAGAGTTCTGTGCACGTGCGTGTGTGTGTGTGTGTGTGTGTGTGTGTGTGTGAGGGGGAGGTGGGGGTGCGGGGGAGGTGGGGTAGAGGATGAGGTATGTGAGTGTATGCATGCCTACACTGTGGGAGCAACAGGATATTGGAACGCATATATATATATATATATATATATATATATATATATATATATATATATATATATCTTTGTACATATGTGTGTGGAGACACGGGCATATGTGTGTGCGCTTGTACAAGTAAGTGTTCATCTGTGTGTGTGTGTGTGTGTGTGTGTGTGTGTGTGTGTGTGCCGTGGAAGCTGTGATACGTAGACTAGAAATGAGTGTGTGGAGGAGGGGGGTAGAGGAGGTGCAGGGTAATGTGTGTGGTGTGTGTGTGTGTGTGTTGGAGCTCATGTACATTTGTATGTATTTGACTGTGCTTTCATATCTGTGAAACTGCATGTTCGGTGCATATCTGTTATACATGTGTGGGTGTATATGTGAATGTGTGTCTTCATGTTTTACATCTATTTGCTTTTTTGCTTTTTTTTTCTTTTTTTCTTCTTTTTTTACATTATAGTTATTATTTATTATTTATTTATTTATTTGTGTAAGCTTATCTATCATTTATTCACCTTTTTTTCTTTTTTTTTTCCTCAAGGCCTGACTAAGCGCGTTGGGTTACGCTGCTGGTCAGGCATCTGCTTGGCAGATGTGGTGTAGCGTATATGGATTTGTCCGAACGCAGTGACGCCTCCTTGAGCTACTGTAACTGAAACTGAAACTGATGATGTCGACAAGAAGTAATTAAAGGTAGGAGAATAAAGTTCTGCATCATGATGATGCCGACAAGAAGTAATTAAAGGTAGGAGAATAAAGTTCTGCATCATGATGATGTCGACAAGAAGTGATTAAAGATAGGAGAATAAAGTTCTGCATCATGATGATGTCGACAAGAAGTAATTAAAGGTAGGAGAATAAAGTTCTGCATCATGATGATGTCGACAAGAAGTGATTAAAGATAGGAGAATAAAGTTCTGCATCATGATGATGTCGACAAGAAGTGATTAAAGGTAGGAGAATAAAGTTCTGCATCATGATGATGTCGACAAGAAGTAATTAAAGGTAGGAGAGTAAAGTTCTGCATCATGATGATGTCGACAAGAAGTAATTAAAGGTAGGAGTGTCACGTTCTGCATCATGATGATGTCGACAAGAAGTAATTAAAGGTAGGAGAGTAAAGTTCCGCATCATGATGATGTCGACAAGAAGTAATTAAAGGTAGGAGAGTAAAGTTCTGCATCATGATGATGTCGACAAGAAGTAATTAAAGATAGGAGTGTCAAGTTCTGCATCATGATGATGTCGACAAGAAGTAATTAAAGGTAGGAGAGTAAAGTTCTGCATCATGATAATGTCGACAAGAAGTAATTAAAGGTAGGAGAGTAAAGTTCTGCATCATGATGATGTCGACAAGAAGTAATTAAAGGTAGGAGAGTAAAGTTCTGCATCATGATGATGTCGACAAGAAGTAATTAAAGGTAGGAGAGTAAAGTTCTGCATCATGATGATGTCGACAAGAAGTAATTAAAGGTAGGAGAGTACAGTTCTGCATCATGATGATGTCGACAAGAAGTAATTAAAGGTAGGAGTGTCAAGTTCTGCATCATGATGATGTCGACAAGAAGTGATTAAAGGTAGGAGAGTCAAGTTCTGCATCATGATGATGTCGACAAGAAGTAATTAAAGGTAGGAGAGTAAAGTTCTGCATCATGATGATGTCGACAAGAAGTGATTAAAGGTAGGAGAGTAAAGTTCTGCATCATGATGATGTCGACAAGAAGTAATTAAAGGTAGGAGAGTCAAGTTCTGCATCATGATGATGTCGACAAGAAGTAATTAAAGGTAGGAGAATAAAGTTCTGCATCATGATGGTGTCCCTGGAAACAAGAACATACCCAGCATGCACACGCCCCGAAAACGGAGTATGGCTGCCTTACATGGCGGGGGTAAAAACCCACGCAAAAGTGAGAGTCGCAGCCCACGAGCGAAAAAGAAGAATCTACAGAATCCTAACAATTTCAAGTGGTGTGATGATTTCGTCATCATGAGGGACAAAGTACAAGATTGGCAGGGATATTATAATTTTTGGTGATTCTAGTATAGATTTTCAAAAAACCTCATTCGGCATAGGGTTCTACCAATTCTCTGTTTAATTTGCACCAAGCGATACAGTCGGCAACGCGAGTTACATCATCTGGCTCAACTCTGATTGACCACATCTATGTTAATAATCCAGACAGAGTCGTAAGTGCTCAGGTACACCAGACCAGTATCAGTGACCACTTCACTATACAGTGTACAGTTGCCTGTAAGATACCAACAGGTGGAACTGGAACCCACTCCACCGTCACGTATCGATCGTACAAACACTTTAGCGCAGTCGATTTTCTCCATGTTCTTAGTGAATGCTCATTAAATATTTCAAGGGATTTTATAAATCTAACAATCCAGACGAGGTTGGTATTCCATTGAATTTTCTCATCTGTTAATGATAAGCATGCCTCCGTTAAAAGAAAACTAATCCAAAATTCATCAACGCCTCCTTGGTTTACTGTATCGGATCAATAGCGATCAATATAAAATTAGAGATAAACTGAAGAAAGAAAAACACTATTCCACGTTTTAGCAACAAAGAAAACACGTGAAGTTCTTAGTCCGTCAGGCCAAAAAGACCTATCTTAACAGAACAACGACGTCTGACTCAGACAATATCTCATATATATGGAAGGCTCAGTGCTCTGAACAATAAGTCTTTTCCTGGAAAATCATTAACTCTCTCCATACGAACGGCGAAAGAGACGACGTTAACAGCGTTTCACCCCAATTACCATCATCAAAATATTGCAAGTGGAAGGCTCTTATACTGAAGAGGTGAATGTTGACAAAGAATACCACAATTCTGACGACGGAAGCTAAAGGTTGGGTCATTCAGACACCCACTGGACATCCGAGGGGTCTGTGTAGAGGAGAAGAAGGACTGGCCGTACTGAGTGAGTTAAAATCTGATTGTTTTACGGCAACAGACTTTAACAACCATCGAATACTTCTTGAAAAGCCATGGGGTTATGAGCTTGGTTCAAATTCTCTTAAGTTGTTTGAGTTATAATTAAAAGAAAGAGAGTGTTTTAGTAAACGCGACTTTTTCGGATGAAGGGACAACAACAAAAAAGGCATTCCCCAAGGCTCTGTGCTTGGCCCCCTAATGTTCAACCTTTATATCAATGATCTTCCATTATGTATCTCCTCATCTGCAGTACGATGCAACATGTTTCCAGATGGCTCTTCGCTTCATACAGTTGGAGTAAATTTAGAGCATATGAATGATAGAATGCAAACAAGCCTAACTGAAGTGTCCAACTGGTGTACTGAAAATAGTATCCTCCTCAACCCAGAAAACAGAAAGAGCATGGTTGTAGCCACTCGACAAACAGCACCAGCGTAGTTTAAATCCGCTCACTTTGTCAGTTGATGGCCAAGCTATTGAACAAGTTACAGAATATCGACACCTTGGTGTCATTGTTGACAACCAGTTTAAACGGGAGCCACATATCAGTTCTTTATCAAAGCCAGTTGCAAAAAAAATATTAACCTGTTATCCTGTTTAAAACATGTCATCAGTCCAGAAGCTTCCTGTTTCTTTTTTTCTGTTATCGTATCCTGTCTTAGAATTATTTACGTTTCAAACTTGTGGGACAACTACAATGAAATGCACATGAAAATAAAACTAGATTCTGCGCATTGACGTACTGCAAAACACCTCGGTGGTGTTTTACAAAACACACGCAGTCACCAGTATCAACTGCCAGCACCAATTCCCTTGACAAAGCACCTAATATTGAATAAGTGCGTACTTATGCATAACTTTATATTCGGTAAATCTCCTGCTTATCCAGAGCAAACTATTGTCTGCAATGATATTCACAACCCTAACTCCCAAACATGCGACACTTATTCTACCCAAGCCAAGAACAGTTTCAGTTTCAGTTTCAGTAGCTCAAGGAGGCGTCACTGCGTTCGGACAAATCCATATATGCTACACCACATCTGCCAAGCAGATGCCTGACCAGCAGCGTAACCCAACGCGCTTAGTCAGGCCTTGAGAAAAAAGAAAAAAAAAAGGGGGTAAATAAATAATAGATAAATACATAAAAAAAGAACTACTACTAATAATAATAATATGTATAAGGCGCAAAAACTTGACGAAGTCAACTATAAGCGTACATAGATAGATAAATAGATAAATAAATGAATAAATAAATAATAATAATAATAATAAATTTTTAAAAATTAAATAATAATAATATATATAAAAAGAAAAAAGTAATAATAATAATAATAACAAAATACATAAATAAAAAAGACAACAATGATGATAAAAAAGCAAATAAATGTAAAACATGCAGACACACATTCACACATACACACACACATATGCATAACAGATGTGCACCAAACATGCAGTTTCACAGATATGAAAGCACAGTCAAACACACATAAACGGATATGAGCCCCAACACACACACACACACACACACACATTACCCTGCACCTCCTCTACCCCCCTCCTCCACACACTCATTTCTACGCTACGTATCGCAGCTTCCACACACACAAACACACACACACACACTCACACACACACACATTCACACATTCACACATACACACACACATATGCATGACAGATGTGCACCAAACATGCAGTTTCACGATATGAAAGCACAGTCAAACACACATAAACGTACATGAGCCCCAACACACACACACACACACACACACACACACACACACATTACCCTGCACCTCCTCTACCCCCCTCCTCCACACACTCATTTCTATGCTACGTATCGCAGCTTCCACACACACACCCACACACACACACATACACACACATTCACACATTCACACACACACACACACACACACACACACACACACACACACTCAGATAAACACTTACTTGTACAAGCACACACACATACGCCCATATCCCCCCTCCCCCCCCCCCCCCCCCATATATATATATATATATATATATATACGCCCGCACGTTCCAATATTCCGTTGCTCCCACAGTGTAGGCATGCATACACACACATACCTCATCCTCTACCCACCCACCCCCCTCCCTCCCGGACCCCTCCCTCCCTCACACACACACACACACACACACACACACACACACACACACACACACACACACACACACACACACAAGTTTCAAGTTTCAAGTTTTAATTATCCTTTCACTCCTATTGGAGGATTACTGCAAAATAATCTTTTCGTGCCAAGAACAAACATTTCCAAATACACAACAATGTCACATAAAAGTTGAGAAAACACAAATGTCCTTTAACTCCAAAAGTGCAGCTAGGCAACATTTGCAAATCTAATCATCTTACAGCTAAAAGGACTTTTTTGCCTCCTTTGAGCATACTACAAAAATTAAAAACCGATTTTGGAGACAAATATTTTTTTAGGAACATATCTATTTCGTAACTGATCATCACTCACACACACACACACACACACACACACACACACACACACACACACACACATACGCACGTGCGCAGAACTCTCCTGGAACAGACCTTTATAAATCGGGTTCAGCATACCCTGGCACGCACTGTTGGAACAATCTCCCCAAACACCCAAAAGAACCCTTTTCCATCATAACATTCAAAGAGAAACTTGGATACTGCACGGGTGCCGAAACCCAAACATAAAATCTTTTATTGTATTAGTCACATGTACTTAGTTTGCCCGTCAAAATTTGTGTCCATGCGTTTACATGTGTGTGTGTGTGTGTGTGTGTGTTATTTGTCTCCAAAATCGGTTTTTAATTTTTGTAGTATGCTCAAAGGAGGCAAAAAAAGTCATTTTAGCTGTAAGTAACATGATTAGATTTGCAAATGTTGCCTAGCTGCACTTTTGGAGTTAAAGGACATTTGTGTTTTCTCAACTTTTATGTGACATTGTTGTGAATTTGGAAATGTTTGCTCTGGGCATGAAAACATTATTTTGCAGAAATCCTTCATACTCCAATAGGAGCGAGAGGATAATGTGTGTGTGTGTGTGTGTGTGTGTGTGTGTGTGTGTGTGTGTGTGTGTGTGTGTGTTACGCAAGAAATATATGTAAAAGCGAAGTAAGTTGCGACAACTTCTGGACACAACAAATATAAGCGTGTTATTACAACACTATTTGCTTCAATTCATTCACAATACTTACAGACTATTTCAGGATGCGTCAATCACTTAATGACATATCACGACATAGAATATTGTTTTCAAAGATCTGAATGTGTTCACCTTACAGTGGACATAAACTAACGAAAACAAACTCTAGTCTGGTCATATCTATGTTTTTTGTTGTTTTGTTTTTTTTAATCATACTCACATGTATTACACATTGTGAACCATCCTCACCTGACCTCATACTTTTTTTCCTCTTCACTTATTGCTTTCGCACTGATATATTTTCCCATCTCTCTCTCACTATCTCTCTCTCTCTCTCTCTCTCTCTCTCTCTCTCTCTCTCTGTCCCTCCCTCCCCCTCGCCCCCCACACCCCTTTCTCTCTCTCTCTCTCTCTCTCTCTGATGTCTGCGAGAAAGGTTGCTGAACTGATTCATCCTCGACAGCACACAGAGAGAGAGAGAGAGAGAGAGAGAGAGAGAGAGAGAAGTAGATACGATATATATATATGTGTGTGTGTGTGTGTGTGTGTGTGTGTGTGTGTGTGTGAATAGAATAGAATAGAATACTTTTTATTGTCATAAAACCCTTAAAGTTTATAAGACACAATGAAACATAAACATGAGCATATTAAGAAGAGAAACATTCATGAACAAATTTCGCCAGCCTTGGCTGTATTTCTGTTAGAAGGATCAATTCACTAGGCTTTGCATTTGGACGACATATATGTGTGTGTGTTCTCTCTTTCTCTCCTATGTTCATGTATATATATTTGATTGCCCTATGCACTTGATTTCCTCTACTGTTCAGATAGATATATAGATGAATAGATTAATAAGATATGATATGAGAGAGAGAGAGAGAGAGAGAGAGAGAGAGAGAGAGAGAGATTAAAAAAAAAGTAGTTGGCTACACAGCACACACAAAATAACACTTAACCGAAATCGGATTCCAAAATCATACGACGCCTCACCTTTCTCGCGCCAGACAAATAGAATTTAATGTTCAACAACAACAGCAACAACAATCCAAAGCCTAGAAGGTCAAACTCGTGCGACGCCATAAACTCATGCCCATATATGGCCGCGCCACGTGACATACACTCTATTCTCGTCTCCAACGGGTGAACGGAGAGGGAAGAGAGTTGGATGGTTGTGTAGAGTGCCGGTAGAAATCTGCACGTGAATGTAATAATGACCATATTTGGAGTTTTGATTCATGCGCAAGACTTCACCGTGTCCTTGACGGGTAGGAGGCATTATGAGGGGGTGGGAGATTTTGGGGTGGATGGGTGGATCGGGGGGGTGGGGGGGAGTTGAGGGGGGGAATGCAGTTTCGGGAAAGTAGGCAGGTGGATGGGAGAAGTGTGGGCGGGTGGTGGTGGGTGGGGGGGGGGGGTGGCAGAAGAGGGTTGAGGATGCGGGTGGGGTTTGTTTTTGTGTTTTTTTTTTTTTTGGGGGGGGGGGGGGGGGGATGATGCATGATTTTTTTTTTTTTTTTTTTATAGACAGTCTTTGGATCTTGTTTTTAATTAACTTACCTGAAAGTCGTCAATACAAAGAAGTAAGCTTATTCTTCGTGGGAAGTGAAAAAAAAAAAAAAAAAAAAAAAAAAAAAAAAAAAAAAACAGAAGCGAAAAGAATCGGAATGAAGTTCTCTCTGGGATCGAGAGAAGCGTTATCATTGTTTTTTGGTTGTTGTTTTTTTGGTGGTGTTTCTTTTCAATTCAAAAGAATATGCACCCCCGAAAAGGGAGTATGGCTGCCTACATGACGGAGGTAAAAAAATAAATTTAAAAAAAAAAACGGTCACGCACGTAAAAGCCCACTCGTGTATATATCATATACGAGTGAACGTGGGAGTTGCAGCCCACGAACGAAGAAGAAGAATAAGAAAAGAATATGCCTACAGTATCTTTCTTTCAATGTGTCTTTCTTCTTTAAAAAAATGAAATAAAATAAAACAAACGGCAACAGACATTGCTGTTGAAATCTGTTTCTCTCTCTCTCTCTCTCTCTCTCTCTCTCTCTCTCTCTCTCTCTCTCTCTCTCTCTCTCTCTCTCTCTCTCTCTTCCAGTGCTACCGGTTGCTTCAGTGAAAATCTTGCAATTTTTTTTTTCTAAATTTTGTTTGTTTTGCGTGAATTTGCACGCTTGTTAGTGACCTAGTTTTTGTGTTTTGTTTTATTTCAGTCATTTTACACAGACACACGGACAAACACACACACGTACGCACGCATGCACACACCACCACGCACGCACGCACGCACACACACACACACCACGCACACACACATACACGCACACACACATACACGCACACATACAAGCACACACACACACACACACACACACACACACACACACACACAGTGTAATCCCGTGTGTCCAACATTTCAAACCATAGGTTTCACAGTCTTCAAGGGACTGTGTTGATTCACCGATATTTCATTTATGATGGAAACAGTTTGTTTGATCATTTCATTTTACACAGACACACGGACACACACACACACACACACACACACACACACACACACACACACACACACACAGTGTAATCCCGTGTGTCCAACATTTCAAACCATAGGTTTCACAGTCTTCAAGGACTGTGTTGATTCACCTATATTTTATTTATGATGGAAACAGTTTGTTTGATCATTTCATTTTACACAGACACACGGACAAACACACACACACACACACACACACACACACACACACACACACACACACACACACACACAGTGTGTGTGTCCAACATTTCAAACCATAGGTTTCACAGTCTTCAGGGACTGTGTTGATTCACCGATATTTCATTTATGATGGAAACAGTTTGTTTGATCATTTCATTTTACACAGACACACGGACAAACACACACACACACACACACACACACACACACACACACACACACACACACACACACACACACACACACACACACACACACACACACACACACACATGTGTCCAACATTTCAAACCATAGGTTTCACAGTCTTCAGGGACTGTGTGATTCACCTATATTTTATTTATGATGGAAACAGTTTGTTTGATCATTTCATTTTACACAGACACACGGACAAACACACACACACACACACACACACACACACACACACACACACACACACACACACACACACACACACACACACACATGTGTCCAACATTTCAAACCATAGGTTTCACAGTCTTCAGGGACTGTGTTGATTCACCTATATTTTATTTATGATGGAAGCAGTTCACGGCTTAGTAATGACGTGTGTGTGTGTGTCTGTGTGTGTCTGTGTCTGTGTGTATGTGTGTGTCTGTGTGTGTGTGTGTGTGTGTGTGTGTGTCTGTGTGTCTGTGTCTGTGTGCGTGTGTGTGTGTGTGTGTGTGTCTCTGTGTGTGCATCTGTGTGTGTGTGTGTGTGTGTGTCTGTGTGTCTGTGTCTGTGTGCGTGTGTGTGTGTGTGTTATTGTGTGTGTGTGTGTGTGTGTGTGCGTGTGCGTGCGTGCGTGTGTGTGTGTGTGTGTGCAGTGCGTGCATGTGTGAATATGCACAAGTTTTTATATTGATATGCACTTGTATGTTTCCTAATTTCTACTGTATCTGTGTTTGTGTATGATTTTCGATTTATTTTCGTACCTTGTTATGTACTATCACCCTCCCCCACCCCCCCACCCGCCCCCTCCCCAAATATTCCTTGTGATCCCGGTACACTTGGTAATAAAGACATAGTCTATTTTATTCTATTCTATTGTGTTCTGTTCTGTTCAATTCTATTCTATTCTATTCTATCATTTTTTTTTGGCACTGTCAAGTTTGACAGAACGCCGTATTGGTCTGCTTATGTCACGACTAAGAGTATTATGTGTACGTATGGGTATACTTATGCGGCGCGCGCACGCGCGTGTTTCTGTGTGTGTGTGTGTGTGTGTGTGTGTGTGTGTGTGTGTGTGTGTGTGTGAACCGCGTGTGTATCTGTCTATATATATACTTATGCAGCGCGTGCGGGCGTGCGTGTGTGTTATTGTGTGTGTGTTATTGTGTGTGTGTGTGTGTGTGTGTGTGTGTTATTGTGTGTGTGTTATTGTGTGTGTGTGTGTGTGTTATTGTGTGTGTGTGTGTGTGTGTGTGTGTGTGCGCGTAAGTATGCGCATGCGCGCGCCCGCACGCGCGCGTGACTTGAGCCTCTTTAAAAAAAAAAAAAAAAAAAACACGGGAGAATGACACTTCAAAGCCCTACCAGCCACGATATTTCTGAAGAGTCAATAAGGGGACGAAACTGCGGGCATCAGACCTGACATACAATGGGCTCTCTCTCTCTCTCTCTCTCTCTCTCTCTCTCTCTCTCAAATCAAATCAAATCAAATCAAATCAAAAACACTTTATTGATCCACATGGAAATTAAGTTGTGCAATCACAGGCTCATTGTAAACACTGGCATAAACACTCTCTCTCTCTCTCTCTCTCTCTCTCTCTCTCTCTCTCTAAACGCCAACATCAAACAACTATAACATAAACACACACTCTCTCTCTCTCTCTCTCTCTCTCTCTCTCTCTCTCTCTCTCTCTCTCTCTCTCTCTCTAAACGCCAACATCAAACAACTTAACATAAACACTCTCTCTCTCTCTCTCTCTCTCTCTGTCTCTCTAAACGCCAACATCAAACAACTATAACATAAACACTCTCTCTCTCTTCTCTCTCTCTCTCTCTCTCTCTCTCTCTCTCTCTCTCTCTCTCTCTCTCTTGGGTGGCCCCAAGTTGCCTGTATAGCTAGCTGAGGTTAACGACCTGTGTGATCATCAGTGGCTTTCGCCCTCGCCGGTCAAGATGTTCAGTGCTGTGGTCTTCAAGTTGAGAGTTGTTGCATGTGAATCTGAAGGATTCGTTGTGCGAGGCATGTGGTGTGTGGAGTCCTGCTCTTGGCTTCTAATTGCTGTCTTTGAAAGGTTTGTGTGTGTGTGTGTGTGTGTGTGTGTGTGTGTGTGTGTGTGTGTGTGTGTGTGTGTGTGTGTGTGTGTCGTCGTCGTCGTCTTCAATTTAACGTCTTTCCACTTGAAGTGATATTAGACGAGAAAAAAAACAACCGTGGGGGTAGGTGTTGTAGGAGGGGGTGTGGGGGGTAAACGTGTGTGTATGTGTGGAGGGTGAACAGGGAGAGACAACGCTAAGGAAAATGGAAACGTTATAAACGCCAACATCAAACAACTATAACAAATGTCCTATTGGACTTCGCAGCAAACCTTCTGTGTGTGTGTGTGTGTGTGTGTGTGTGTGTGTGTTGTCTGTGTTGTATATGTATAATAGTGTGTGTGGGGGGGGGGGGGGGGGGGGGGCAGTGTTGGCCTAGTGGTAACTTATCCGCCTAGGAAGCGAGAGAATCTGAGCACACTGGTTCGAATCCCATCCCACAGGCGCCAGCCAGTATTTTCTCTCCCCCCCCCCCCCCCCCTCCACATGAACTTGAGTGGTGGTCTGGACGCTAGTCACTCGGGTGAGACGATAAACGGAAACCCCCCCTCCCCCCCATTCCCCTGTGTGCAGCATGCATTTAGCTCACGTAAAAGAACCCACGGAAACAAAAAGGTTGTCCCTGGCAAAATTATGTGGAAAAATCTGCTTCGATAGGAAAACAAATAAAATTGCAGGCAGAAAAATTTTTTTAAAATAAATAAAAGGTGGTGCTCTCTGTGTAGGAACGCGCTCTCCCTGGACACAGCAGCCCGAATTTCATACAGAGAAATCTGATGTAAAAAAAAAAAAAAAATATATATATATATATATATATATATACATATATGTATATATTACAAAAACGGTCTTGGTTCATTCTTTAACCTTCAAAACTTATTATTTGGGGTGGGTGGTGGTTTAAAAAGCTCTCATTAGCCCATGTTCGTTCTAAGTACCTCCAAAAGGAAGGTTCATTTGCACAGCAAGCCACAGCTGTTTCGCACTTGGGGAGTACTCATCAGGCTTCTTAGCCCCTCTTGACTGTGAATCAGGGAGAAACCACTACTCAAGCAAGGAGACATATATCTATCTATCTGTATATATATATATATATATATATATATATATATATATATATATATAAAGCGCGAAATGCAGTACAATACATATATGTACAAATATACTGACAGGGAGACAGAAAAAGAGCGTGCTTGCCCGAGAACGGAGGTCGTGGAAGAGATAACTCCTACAAGTTAATCTGAACACCGCAGCTGCTTCTTACTCTGTGTGTGTGTGTGTGTGTGTGTGTGTGGGTGGGTGGGTGGGTGTTGGTGTATGTGTGTGTGTGTGTGTGTGTGTGTGTGTGTGTGTGTGTGTGTGTGTGTGCGTGTGTGTGTGTGTGTGTGTGTGTGTGTGTGTGTGTGTTTTGTATGTGTATCCTTTGCTGTTGTTGTTGTTGTTGTTGCTGTGTGTGTGTGTGCGTGTGTGTGTGTGTGCGTGTGTGTGTGTGTGTGTCTGTGTGTCTATGTGTGTATCTTTCGTCATTGTTGGTTGTTTTATGCGCGTTCCTCCACGCTGTTCATTTTTTGTCGAATTTATGGTATCCTTTTCTTTGTTTCATCAGCAGATATAGAAAACCTTTAGTTTACTGGACGAGGAAGGAATCGCCTCTAGCTCATAATTATGATCTTTTTTTTTAACTCTCGTCACCTCTCTCACAGTGCCCTGAGCTCCGGTGGACATTCCAGAGAAACCTCTGGACACTGTTTCACGCACCTGCCCTGTCAGACCTACAGCAGAAGCAGAATGAATGAATGGATTAATAAATAGATAAATAAATAAATAAATAAATAAACGAATAAATAAATACATAAGTACATACATATATAAATATGTAAATAAATAAATTAATAGATGAATAAACAAATACATAAGTAAATGAAAACATAAATCAATAGATAAATACATGAATAAACTAATGAATGAATAAATAAATAAATAAATAAATCAATGAAATCGTGAATATATGAGGTAAACAGATGAATAAAAGAGACGTTTTGACTGAATATTCCCCCCCCCCCCCACCCCCCCATCAGAATAACAAAAATAATAATAATCATTATTATTATTATATTCATATAGCGCTGAATCTTGTGCAGAGACAAATCAAAGCGCTTTCGCACCAGTCATTTACACGCATGCATAACTGTAAAACTGGAAAAAGTGAAGACGAGGAAGAATCTGGGGGGAAAAAAGCTGAATACGTCTCTCTCTCTCTCTCTCTCTCTCTCTCTCTCTCTCTGTGTGTGTGTGTGTGTGTCTCTCTCTGTCTCTGTCTCTCTCTGTCTCTGTTTCTCTCTCTCTCTCTCTCTCTCTCTATTTCTCTCTCTCTGTGTCTCTCTCTGTCTCTGTCTTTCTCTGTGTCTCTCTCTCTCTGTCTCTCTCTGTCTCTGTTTCTCTCTCTCTCTCTCTCTATTTCTCTCTCTGTGTGTCTGTCTCTGTCTCTCTCTGTCTCTCTCTCTGTCTCTCTCTCTCTCTCTCTCTCTCTCTCTCTCTCTCTCTCTCTCTCTCTCTCTCTCTCTCTCTCTCTCTTCTTTGCTTTTTGACGTAGGGCACTTAGTGGAATTTTAGAAAAGCAGAAGAAGATTGAAAAGAAGAAACAGAAGAAAAAGAAAAAGAAAAAAAAAGAAAGAAAGAAAAAAAGAAAGAAGATACATGTGCGCTTATATTTCAAGAAAAGATTTTTTTTTTTTTAATTAAAATAAAACTGAGCCTGTTTTCACCTTCACTTTCAGTTTCAAACCAGGGGGCCAAAACGTGCTGAATAACCTATATATATATATATATATGTGTGTGTGTGTGTGTGTGTGTGTGTGTACATATACCCTCCACCACATTTGCCTGAATTTTAAATAAACCTTTTTTTTCTTCTTTTTTTTTAAAGAAAGAAAAGGTAAGGAAAAAAATGTCTGTATTGAGGGAAGCGGCGAGAGCAGACATGACCCTAGAAGCCAAAGCACTGTGTCAAACCTTGAGAGCCCATAGCCTATCAAACGCAGCATGAACAATTAAACCAACAAATAAACAAATAAAACAGTAAATACACCAAAATAGAATGTGGAGGCGGGGGGGGGGAGGATTCAATGTAGGTCATTCTAAACCTAAAATAAAATTAAATTAAATCAAATTAAGATTCGCTAATACTCACATACGCAGCTAGCCAGTCGCATGATATCAGACGTGGATTTTTAGAATGCGAAAACAAAATATCGAATTACATCTTATTTTGAATTTGTGATGTCAACAATCTATATTTTTTTAAAGTAAAAGTAAAGGGGTCAGGGTCTAGGAGGGAGGGGGGGGGGAGAGAGAGGATGCATCGGATTTCTTTCTATCTTTCTTTCTTTCTTTTCAACAGCAGCAAACACAAACATATCTGCGCTCGTTAAAGACCTCACGGCAACACAAAGGTAGTGCCAAACTCAATTCCGTAGAAAAGGAAATA
>NC_134889.1:27965375-27967875 GCF_041734735.1 Babylonia areolata | reverse complement strand
TCTCCTCCCCCCCCCCTCCCCTCCCCCTCCCTCTCCCCTCTTGGTAAATTCAACCCTTGAATGGACAGACATGAAAACGAAAAATCGTGTGCATGCAGTTAACCAAAAAACAAAAAAAAAACAAAAAAAAAAGTCTTTGAAGGTCGTCCGTTGTCGACAGTGCAACAATGTGGAATGCATGTGGTTACAGGTCAAACCTTCCAAGTCCACCCCTCTTCTCGTAGGATTTCTATATAGAAATCCTTCAGCTAAGTTTCCTTGGTATGATGACTTTGTACAAATGATGGACAATGTTTATAAACATAAACAAAATGTCATTCTGCTAGGAGATTTCAACATTAATCTATTCAAACCACAACCTGCATGGGAATCAACTACTGCTCTCTTTGGATTGCATCAACTCATTCACAATGCAACCAGAATCACGAAAACGTCATTCACACTACTCGACCATATTTACACAAATAACAAAGAGCTGGTATGCGATATCACAGTGTCCAACAAAAGCATCAGTGATCATTGCCCCGTTCTCTGTACATGGTCTTGTAAACTTCCTCGGAAACAAAACAAGGGTCACACAACGATCCAATACCGCTCTTTCAAAAATTTCAGTTCCGCTGCATTCTTTCTTGATTTGAGCTTGGCACCGTTCCAAAAAGTATTCATGACTGTGGATCCAGCGCAAGCATTAACAGTATGGTATGAAACCTTTCTTGCAGTTGTTGACAGACATGCTCCTCTTCGGACAAGGAGAGTGAAACACAAAACACTTCCGAACTGGTTGACGCAAGATCTTATCAAAGCGATGGCACTTAGAGATGCGTTAGATGCTGCTGGGAAAGAGACTGAATACAAAAAGCAAAGAAATAAAGTGAAAGATTTAGTTAAACAAACAAAGTCAGATCATTTTGAAAAACTTATCAGCAATAACAGAGACACGGCAACATTATGGCGTGCTGTTAATGAAATTACCGATAAGCATAAAAAGAAGACAAATGCTGTCGCCACTGTGTGGACAACGGATACTCTCAACGACCATTTTTTAAACATAGCTAAATCAGCACAAACATTTGCAAACTACCTTCCTTCAGAATGTTACATTACTCCTCCGTCGCTACAAACATTTTGTCAAGAGCGTCTTAAATCCAGTACCTCATTCGCTATCCCTCCACTTGCTGTTCATGAAGTTGGTTCCTTAATCTCAAATCTAAAGAATACGAAAGCAATGGGTCCAGACAATTTAAATGCATCTGTTCTCAAGCTTGCTCTACCCTACATAGTAGACTCCCTTACATACATTTACAACTTGTGCATCGAACAGAACAACGTTCCATCTGCGCTAAAATCAGCAAAAGTAATTCCACTGCCAAAGTCAAACGATATCACAGATCTCAACAACTTAAGACCGATATCCCTACTATCAGTAGTGTCAAAGCCTCTCGAAAAGCACGTCCACAAGCACCTTATGAAACATATGGAGCAAAATAACCTTTTTCATCCCCTTCAGTCCGGCTTTCGGCGTTATCACTCCTGTCACACAGCATTAACCCGGCTTTGTGATACGTGGTTATCTGCAGTCAACCAAAACAAGATCACTGGAACAGTTTTTCTAGATTTAAAGAAGGCTTTCGATCTTGTTGATCACAGAATACTGATAAAAAAAACTGACTGAGTATACTCAAAACAAGGCAACTGTTTCCTTCTTCCAGTCTTACCTGGAAAACAGAACACAGCGTGTTTACTTAGACGGCTCGTATTCTTCTGAAGGTCATGTAGATCGTGGTGTTCCGCAAGGCTCTGTTCTTGGACCCCTACTCTTTTGCATCTATATTAACGACCTGCCGATGCATATATCACCTAGCAATGTCATCTGCGATATGTTCGCTGATGACAGTTCCCTTCATTGTAGTGACACTGACATTGATCTTGTAGAATCATCTCTACAACAGGGAATAAATGACATCTCAGACTGGTGTTATCAAAACCACATGGAACTTAACCCACACAAAACAAAAAGTATGGCATTGACATCCAGACAGAAACACCAACGTAAACCTCTCATTTTAGAGCTCGAGGTAAACAAGAACTCAATTGAACAAGTTTGTGAGCACCGCGTTCTAGGGGTAATTATTGATAAAGAACTGAACTGGCAAGCTCATATCAGCCATGTATGCAAACAATTAGCCCGCAATTTGTTCTTACTCAATAAACTTAGATATTACGTCGATACTCAAACCAGAAAATTATTCTTCGGGGCACACTGTCTCTCTCATGTCAATTATGCATCTACAGTCTGGAGCAATGCCAGTCACAACCAGCTAAAAAAAGTTAACTCATTGCACAGACGAGCAGCTAAACTTATTTTACCAGACCACTCCCTATCAACAGATGAAAAATTAACAAAACTGGAAATATTACCACTATACAAGCAATTCGACTACAATAAAATGGTCCTCATGTTCAAAGTACACAAAAAACATGTCACCACCATACCTCAGTG
>NC_134889.1:27945375-27952875 GCF_041734735.1 Babylonia areolata | reverse complement strand
ACAAGGAAGAAAAAGAGAAGAAAGACAGTGAAGAGTTTCAGTTTCAGTAGCTCAAGGAGGCGTCACCACAGAATACTAAATACTAAAACGGGTGTTATAGGGTAAATGTAATGAACTGCAGAAACAACGCGGACACCATCCCCACCCCTCCTCTTTCCTTGCAAACTCCGCCTGTTAGTGTTACGCGCAATCAGTCGATCGGCGCAATCTAGCGAACTCTGATTCAGTCAAGTATGTGCACAGCCGAATTTATCTGGTCAGAAGCACATAGAAAGAAAGAAACAGATAGTACACTCAAAATCAGTGTGTGGTAAAACGAAACTTGAAAAGCGACTTTCCAATGACTCCGACATAAGGCGTGTGTGTGTGTGTGCGACGCCGCCTCTCACGAGTTACAGGGTAAACAAGATGGCGGACGCCTTGGCCAACCGGAACGCGTTTTCCGATCGCGCGAAGAAGGAATGTCCCTTCTGCCTATTTAGTATTCTGTGGTTGAAACTAACTGTGTTGCGCTCAGAAAGACGCCGGCCGCCATTGACCAAGGATCGCTATTTCGCGTTACAGTACACTTCTTTTTCTTCCATCCGCGAACTCATTACGCATTGTATAAAGCAAACACAATAAAAAATTAAAAATATGGATGATAAATAATTATTTCAGTGGGATAGTTTTTCACAAAATGAAATCAAATTTGAGAAAATGCACTTCAAAATTAGATCTAGATCTAGTCAATTTTTTTTTTAGGCGTTCATAGGTTTCCCGGCATCGGCCATTGGGGCTGCCGCTACCTAATTTCTGTCTGTACTTTAAGACACTGTGAAAGCCCCCCCCTTCTCCGCACCATCAGCGGTTTCTTCACAGGCGATACATTTCTCCCGAAGCAACGCAGATGTCTTATCACAGGAAAATATAAACATCAACGTAGGCTGAGTCTGCGAAGCTTGGCCTCCCATGGAGAATGCCCAAACTGAAAAGAAAAAAGATATGAACTTACCGTTCTCTTTCCGTCTCTGGGTTGGGAAAATTAAACATCCGCACAGTTCTGCCCGTCCTTTCATCGATGCTGGTTTTGCTGTTATTACTGCAGTTAATTACACAGCAGTACTTCGCACCACGTGTTGATACTGTTGAAATAGCCGCCATCGCAAATCGTGTACAGGGTTAACAAAATGGCGGCCCGAGTATGTACGGAAACTAACGGAACATACCGAAGGCGCGTATGTCCCTTCTGCCTATTTAGTATTCTGTGGGCGTCACTGCGTTCGGACAAATCCATATACGCTACACCACATCTGCCAAGCAGATGCCTGACCAGCAGCGTAACCCAACGCGCTTAGTCAGGCCTTGAGGACAGTGAAGAAAGACAGTGAACAGAGAAAGGGAAAAAAGACTGAAGAGAAGGAGACCAAAGACAGTGAAGGAAGACAGTGAAGAGAAAGAGAAGAAAAACAAGGAAAAGAGAAAGGGAAGAAAGACAAGGAAGAGAAAGGGAAGAAAGACAGTGAAGAGAGAAAGGGAAAACAGACTGAAGAGAAGGAGACCAAAGACAGTGAAGGAAGACAGTGAAGAGAAAGGGAAGAAAGACAGTGAAAAGAAAGAGAAGAAAAACAGGAAAGAGAAGAAAGACAAGGAAGAGAAAGAGAAGAAAAACAAGGAAAAGAGAAAGGGAAGAAAGACTGAAGAGAAGGAGACCAAAGACAGTGAAGGAAGACAGTGAAGAGAAAGGGAAGAAAGACAGTGAAAAGAAAGAGAAGAAAAACAGGAAAGAGAAGAAAGACAAGGAAAAGAGAAAGGGAAGAAAGACAGTGGAGAGAAAGAGAAGAAAGAGAGAAAGGGAAGAAAGACGGTGAAGAGAAAGAGAAGAAAGAGAGAAAGAGAAGAAAGACAGTGAGGAGAAAGGGAATAAAAACAGGGAAGAAAGACGGTGAAGAGAAAGAGAAGAAAGACAGGGAAGATAGAAAGGGAAGAAAGACAGGGAAGAAAAAGAGGAGAAAGACAGCGAAGAGTTTCAGTTTCAGTAGCTCAAGGAGGCGTCACTGCGTTCGGACAAAACCATATACGCTACGCCACATCTGCCAAGCAGATGCCTGAGCAGCAGCGTAACCCAACGCGCTTAGTCAGGCCTTGAGGACAGTGAAGAAAGACAGTGAAGAGAGAAAGGGAAGAAAGACAGTGAAAAGAAAGAGAAGAAAAACAGGAAAGAGAAGAAAGACAAGGAAGAGAAAGAGAAGAAAAACAAGGAAAAGAGAAAGGGAAGAAAGACAGTGAAGAGAAAGGGAAGAAAGACGGGGAAGAGAAAGAGAAGAAAGACAGTGAAGAGAGAAAGGGAAGAAAGACAGTGAAAGAAAGAGAAGAAAAAAACAGGAAAGAGAAGAAAGACAAGGAAGAGAAAGAGAAGAAAAACACGGAAAAGAGAAAGGGAAGAAAGACAGTGAAGAGAAAGGGAAGAAAGACGGGGAAGAGAAAGAGAAGAAAGACAGGGAAGAAAGAGAAGAAAGACAGGGAAGAGAAATAGAAGAAAGACAGTGAAGAGAAAGAGAAGAAAGACAGTGAACAGAGAAACGGAAGAAAGACTGAAGAGAAAGAGACCAAAGACAGTGAAGGAAGACAGTGAAGAAAAAGGGAAGAAAGACAGTGAAAAGAAAGAGAAGAAAAACAGGAAAGAGAAGAAAGACAAGGAAGAGAAAGAGAAGAAAAAACAAGGAAAAGAGAAAGGGAAGAAAGACAGTGAAGAGAAAGGGAAGAAAGACGGGGAAGAGAAAGAGAAGAAAGACAGGGAAGAGCGAAAGGGAAGAAAGACAGTGAAGAGAAAGAGAAGAAAAGCAGGAAAGAGAAGAAAGACAAGGAAGAGAAAGAGAAGAAAAAACAAGGAAAAGGGAAAGGGAAGAAAGACAGTGAAGAGAAAGGGAAGAAAGACGGGGAAGAGAAAGAGAAGAAAGACAGGGAAGAAAGAGAAGAAAGACAGTGAAGAGAAAGAGAAGAAAGACAGGGAAGATCGAAAGGGAAGGAAGACAGTGAAGAGAAAGGGAAGAAAGACGGGGAAGAGAAAGAGAAGAAAGACTGTTTCTGGACCTTGCGATTGGAATGAACTTCCTTTTTCGCTTCGTCAAGTCTCCACACTCAGCTCTTTCAAGTCTGGCCTTAAAACCCACCTCTTCCCAAAATAGCCTTCCTTGCCTGCCTCTTCCTTGTCCTTAGTTTCTACGGTATTAGAGTTATGCGTGCGTGTGAATGACTGGTGCGATAGCGCTTTGATTTGTCTCTGCACAAGATTCAGCACTATATAAATACCATTATTATTATTATTATTATTATTATTATTTATTAAGACAGAGAAGAAAGAGAGAAAGGGAAGAAAGACAGGGAAGAGAGACAGTGAAGAGAAAGGGAAGAAAGAGAAGAAAGACAGGGAAGACAGAGAAGAAAGAGAGAAAAGGAAGAAAGACAGGGAAGAGAGACAGTGAAGAGAAAGGGAAGAAAGAGAAGAAAGACAGGGAAGACAGAGAAGAAAGAGAGAAAGGGAAGAAAGACAGGGAAGAGAGACAGTGAAGAGAAAGGGAAGAGAGACAGGAAAGAAAGAGAAGAAAGACTAGGAAGAGAGAAAGGGAAGAAAGAGACAGTGATGATCGATATTGAAGAGAGACATTGAAGAGATGCAAATGAAGAGAGAGTGAAGATAGACAGTGAAGAGAGACAGCGGAGACAGAGAGAGAGAGAGAAGAGAGACAGACGGACAGACAGAGAGAGAGAGAGACTGAAGAGAGACAGACGGACAGACAGAGACACAGAGAGAGAGAGAGACTAAAGAGAGACAGACGGACAGACAGAGAGAGAGAGAGACTGAAGAGAGACAGACGGACAGACAGAGACACAGAGAGAGAGAGAGACTAAAGAGAGACAGACGGACAGACAGAGACAGAGAGAGAGAGACTGAAGAGAGACAGACGGACAGACAGAGACACAGAGAGAGACTGAAGAGAGACAGACGGACAGACAGAGACAGAGAGAGAGACTGAAGAGAGACAGACGGACAGACAGAGACAGAGAGAGAGAGACTGAAGAGAGACAGACAGACAGACAGATCAACAGATACTTCAGTCAGAGACTGCTCAAATTGATCGCCGCCATTCAGGCAATTATCGATGACGTTCCAACTCCCTCTCTCGCTCTCTCATCTGAACACACACACACACACACACACACACACACACACACACACACACACACACACACAGAAAAACACACACACACACGCACACACACACACACACACACACACACACACACACACGCACGCACGCACACACACACACACACACACACACACACACAAAAACGCACGCACGCACGCACACACACACACACACACACACACACACACACACACACACACACACGCACGCACACAACCAATTAATCAATTAAAGGATTAGAAATAAGTACATAGTCACGTGGCAACAGGTGTGGTTGAGAATACACACACACACACACACACAGTTTCAGTTTCAGTTTCAGTAGCTCAAGGAGGCGTCACTGCGTTCGGACAAATCCATATACGCTACACCACATCTGCCAAGCATATGCCTGACCAGCAGCGTAACCCAAAGCGCTTAGTCGGGTCTTGAGAAGAAAACAAAAAAGGTGAATAAATAATAGATAAATACATAAAAAAATGATAACTAATACCACTACTAATAATATGTTTTAGGCGCAAAAACGTGATGAAGTGAACTATAAGCGTACATAAATAAATAAATAAATAAACAAATAATAATTATATAAAAAAAGTAGTAGTAGTAATAATAATAATTTAAAAAAAAATAAATAAGACAACAATGATGATAAATAAGCAAATAAATGTAAAACATGGAGACACGCATTCACACATACACCCACATATGCATAACAGATATGCACCAAACATGCAGTTTCACAGATATGAAAGCACAGTCAAATACACATAAACGTACATGAGCCCCAACACACACACAGACACACACACACACACACACATTACCCTGCACCTCCTCTACCCCCCTCCTCCACACACTCATTTCTAGGCTACGTATCGCAGCTTAAACAACTACAACAACGTGGACTTGATCGTCACCGAAAATCCTGATTTTTCCCTAGCCTGTCCCCCCCACCCCCCCCCCCCCCACCCCCACCCCCCTGCCCTGCCCTCCACCTCCTCCCCGAACCCTCCAACCCCACCCCACCCCACCCTATTCCCATCACTTCCCAGTTTCTAACGACACCCCCCCCCCCTCCCCACCCCACCCCACCACCCACCTCCCCCCCCCTCATCCTTTCTCTGCCTTCTCTAGTAAACACCCCACCCCTTACACCCCCCCCAACCCACCCCCACCACTACCCTCATCCCCCCGAATACATCCCCTCTGGCACCCCACCTCCATACATCACCCTCCCCCACCCCCCATCCCCCACCCCCCGTACCCCCCGACCTACCCAACATCCCCCCCCCCACCCACCCCTCTAGCCATCCCGGCGTCGAAACCCACACCCATAATATCACGGCATCGTGTTTCCAGCCAACTGTACAACCTGTAAATTAAGTTAATTCATGAGGATTTACTGTTGATCAAATGTTGAGTCACGTGTTTCTCTCCACCTTGTCCGCGTAAAATGGATCGTGTCTAGACCCCCACCCACCCACTGAGAAAAATGATATCAAACATGTTGAAACACTTGGCACGCACGCATGTCGCACGCACGCCGCACACACACACACACACACACACACACACACACACACGGCGCACGCGCGCAATTGTGTGACATGGTTATGCTTAACCACCAAACCAACCCATACCAGCTATACTGACGCAGTACTAGTTTGTGAGATAGGTACTGAGGAGAGCAGTGTACGTGTCATACATAGCGAGCTGGGTGGAGTGGATGGTGGAGGGGGTGGTTCTGGGGAGGGAGGTAGGGGTGATTGAAACAGATTTTTTTTTATTTGAGAACATATGTTTATTACTCTTGTTTAACTCACTCAGTACGGCCAGTCCTCTCTTCTCCTCTACACAGACCCTTCGGATGTGTGTGTGTGTGTGTGTGTGTGTGTGTGTGTGTTGTATCTGACAGTCTGTCTCTCTTTTTCTTTCCCTCTCCCTCTTCAGCAACTGGACACGTCAACATTATCGTCACCTAGGCCCTTCTTCTTCTTCTTCTTCTTCTTCTTCTTCTTCTTCTTCTCTTGACCTTTTTCTCTTTCAAAACAAAACAAAAATACACTCTCTCTCTCTCCTACAGCCAGGTTGATAACACATACACACAGACACACACAGACACACAGACCCAACCTTTAGCTTCCGTCGTCAGAATTGTGGTATTCTTTGTCAACATTCACGTCTTCAATATAAGAGCCTTCCACTTGCAATATTTTGATGATGGTAATTGAGGTGAAACGCTGTTAACGTCGTCTCTTTCGCCGTTCGTATGGAGGGAGTTAATCAAGTAAACCGTGTGTGTGGTGGGTGGGGGGTGGGTGGGTGCGGGTGGGTGCTGATTATCTGGTTGTGGTTTTCCGCAATTTATCTTTATTCTTATCTTATCTGTCTTTTATAATCAATGTACAATATAGTAGGCTATGCTTATAATTATATTCAAAATAATGTTTCTTAATCCTTTCTGTTTTTTACATTAAGAATACCAGTTATTACCTGCAGTGTGTGGATGTATGTATGAAACGGTGTATGTGATATTTTTTACATTAATTTTGTATCTTCGTAATATTCGTAAAAGCTCGTGTTGACTTTTACAGTCATGGTCCCCATGTTGTTTACTTGTCTATGTTGTGATAATGCACCTGACCAAATTTCTCCAGTTGGAGATAATAAAGTTATTCTTATTCTTATTGTGTAAGCATGAATACGAGCATACATGCGTGTGTGTGTTCAGTTAAGTTTAACGTCTTTTCACTGTTTAGTGATATTAGACGAGCGTGTGTGTATGTATGTGTGTGTGTGTGTGCGCGCGCGCGTGTGTGTGTGTACGCGCGCTTGCGCCCGCGCCCGCGGTGACGCACGCATGCGTGTTTTATTTATTTATTGATTTATTTTACTTCTTTTTTTTTAAAGAGATTCAGCACAGCTTGCACAGACATCCACTTCTGATTTGTTGAAAACCAAGTTGGTAAACAATGCACTTAATCCACTATAACCAAGGCTGTAAACATCGCGTGTACGCCTACTTGCTGCATGTGCCAAATCTATTCAGCTTGATCGGTGAGTTTCAGTTTCAGTAGCTCAAGGAGGCGTCACTGCGTTCGGACAAATCCATATACGCTACACCACATCTGCCAAGCAGATGCCTGACCAGCAGCGTAACCCAACGCGCTTAGTCAGGCCTTGAGGGGGAAAAAAAAAAGGAGGTGAATAAATGATGTATAAGCAAATAGATGTAAAACATGAAGACACACATTCACATATACACCCACACATGCATAACAGATATGCACCGAACATGCAGTTTCAC
>NC_134889.1:27940375-27942875 GCF_041734735.1 Babylonia areolata | reverse complement strand
ATACGAACGGCGAAAGAGACGACGTTAACAGCGTTTCACCCCAATTACCATCATCAAAATATTGCAAGCGGAAGGCTCTTATACTGAAGACGTGAATGTTGACAAAGAATACCACTATTCTGACGACGGAAGCTAAAGGTTGGGTCATTGAGACACCCACTGGACATCCGAGGGGTCTGTGTAGAGGAGAAGAGAGGACTGGCCGTACTGAGTGAGTTAATCAACATTGTTCATGCGACACAGCCCAAAGAGGGTGAAAGGCTTTTGTATTTGTATTTGTATTTCTTTTTATCACAGCAGATTTTTCTGTGTGAAATTCGGGCTGCTCTCCCCAGGGAGAGCGCGTCGCTATACTACAGCGCCACCCATTTTTTTTGTATTTTTTCCTGCGTGCATTTTTATTTGGTTTTCCTATCGAAGTGGATTTTTCTACAGAATTTTGCCAGGAACAACCCTTTTGTTGCCATGGGTTCTTTTACGTGCACTATGTGCATGCTGCACACGGGACCTCGGTTTATCGTCTCATCCGAATGACTACCGTCCAGACCACCACTCAAGGTCTAGTGGAGGGGGAGAAAATATCGGCGGTTGAGCCGTGATTCGAAGCTGCGCGCTCAGATTCTCTCGCTTCCTAGGCGAACGCGTTACCTCTAGGTCATCACTCCACTTATAAGTAAGACGAAACAAATGTATTCGTTGACCGCGATAAAACGGCAGACTGACAGACAGACAGACAGACAGACAGACACACACACACACACACACACACACACACACACACACACACACACACACACACACACACATGTGGAGTGATGGCCTAGAGGTAACGCGTCCACCTAGGAAGCGAGAGAATCTGAGCGCGCTGGTTCGAATCACGACTCAGCCGCCGATATTTTCTCCCCGTCCACTAGACCTTGAGTGGTGGTCTGGACGCTAGTCATTCGGATGAGACGATAAACCGAGGTCCCGCGTGCAGCATGCACTTAGCGCACGTAAAAGAACCCACGGCAAGAAAAGGGTTGCTCCTGGCAAAATTCTGTAGAAAATTCCACTGCGATAGGAAAAACAAATAAAAATGCACGCAGGAAAAAATACAAAAAAAAATGGGTGGCGCTGTAGTGTAGCGACGCGCTCTCCGGCTGGGGAGAGCAGCCCGAATTTCACACAGAGAAATCTGTTGTGATAAAAAGAAATACAAATACAAATACACAAGCCAGCTACTGAAAACGCTCCCCGTATAAAGTAAAAAAAAAAAAAAGGAAAGCCCAGGAGAGAGACCGACGTCACCATCCACAGCCCTAAACTAAACCGGGTTTCCCATGCAAATACTAATTGACAAAGTAATCACCGACGGTCACCAACCATCATCTCATCAATCAACATCAATCTGTCGCCAAGCGACGGCGACGTCACTGCCAGCTCCCGACAACGAGGACTTTTAAAATCGTCGGGAAGTCGGCCTCCGAAGATTTCAGGAAGTTTTCTTATTCCTCTGTGCCCAGACGATGTTTGACAGACTGACGTGCTAGGATAAAGAGAGGACTTTCTTCTTGCCGTTACACACACACACACACACACACACACACACACACACACACATCTGTCTCCAATCTCTATCTAGCTTTACCTGTCTATCTAGGTAACAACTGCACCCTTCCGGTATTTCAGAATGATTTTGCCAAGATTAGAAAGGAAAATGCTAAAAAGAAAAGAAAAGAAAAGAAACACACACACACACACACACACACACACACACACACACACACGCACACACACACATCTATCTCTAATCTCTATCTAGCTTTACCTGTCTATCTAGGTAACAACTACACCCTTCCGGTATTTCAGAATGATTTTGCCAAGATTAGAAAGGGAAATGCTAAAAAGAAAAGAAACACACACACACACACACACACACACACACACACACACACACACACACACACACACACACACACACACACACACACAACACACACACACACACACACACACACACACACACACAACACACACACACACACACACACACACACAAGCCAGCTACTGAAAACGCTCCCCGTATAAAGTAAACGAAAAGGAAAGCCCAGGAGAGAGACCGACGTCACCATCCACAGCCCTAAACTAAACCGGGTTTCCCATGCAAATACTAATTGACAAAGTAATCACCGACGGTCACCAACCATCATCTCATCAATCAACATCAATCTGTCGCCAAGCGACGGCGACATCACTGCCAGCTCCCGACAACGAGGACTTCTAAAATCGTCGGGAAGTCGGCCTCCGAAGATTTCAGGAGTTTTTCTTATTCCTCTGTGCCCAGACGATGTTTGACAGACTGACGTGCTAGGATAAAGAGAGGACTTTCTTCTTGCCGTCACACACACACACACACACACACACACACACACACACACACACACACACACACACACATCTGTCTCTAATCTCTATCTAGCTTTATCTGTCTATCTAGGTAACAACTACACCCTTCCGG
>NC_134889.1:27847875-27927875 GCF_041734735.1 Babylonia areolata | reverse complement strand
TGCACACGGGACCTCGGTTTATCGTCTCATCCGAATGACTAGCGTCCAGACCACCACGCAAGGTCTAGTGGAGGGGGAGAAAATATCGGCGGCTGAACCGTGATTCGAACCAGCGCGCTCAGATTCTCTCGCTTCCTAGGCGGACGTGTTACCTCTAGGCCATCACTCCACTCCAGTTGCTTAGTTATAGTTATCCGTTCATTCTTCTTCTTCTTCTTCTTGTATTCATTTACTTTACACTGAAGCCACTTAGAGTGAGTGCTTAATATAGAAACCCGGCTTGTATCTCTCTGATTCCACTGGATCCAATCTATAGTGGAACCTTTACATGCTCATGTGTACCTGTTCAGCCTTTTATCATAGTCAGGCAATTATTTACAAACAAACTAAAACAAAATAAGATCAAATGAAATAAAACAAAACCCACTTTGATAGTGAAGTGATAAGAAACTCTAGGGAGAGCTGGACAGTGCAAGGTCTTCAGAGAAGAAGCCCCCCTTAGTCAAGTGTTTCGGCCCTTAACTCCTTACACTCTAAGGGGGCCGGGCCGCACCCAGGTCATGACTCCTGGATGCCCTTGTATTGCCGCCTTTTGTTTGTTTATTTGTTTTTCCTGGTCCTCAGCAGGTTCGAACCCGCGCCTTCAGGGTGGTCACCACTTCAAACAAATACAGCTGCATGCAGAAAAAAAAAAGTAGAAAAAAAATACTGGTCACGTGGTGCTGCATCGTGGCGACGCCGCCATTCTCCCAAGGGAGAGCAGCCCGATTTTCTCACAGAGAAGTCTGTTGTGACCGAGAGTTATTTACAATACAATACAATACAATACAATACAATACAATACATAACGGGTAAAATGGGGCGTTCAGTACGTTACATATTGCACTAACACTAAAAACAATTAAGAAAAAAAAGGAATAAAATAAAACAAAACAAAACAAAACAAAAGCATGATAAGCAAGCAGGAAACCATCTGGAATACTCAGGGAATCGAACTGTACAGAACTACCCGTTAATCAAGCGAAACCAATACATATACCTTCATACACAACATGGTTGAGCATATGAAATAATAAACTGGGCTGTGAAGACAAGGAGATCATTTCCTGGTTGTACCATTCGGGCACAACAGCCGAAGTGAATGGTTAAAGCGTTGGACTTTCAATCTGAGGGTCCCGGGTTCGTATCTCGGTAACGGCGCCTGGTGGGTAAAGGGTGGAGATTTTTCCGATCTCCCAGGTCAACATATGTGCAGACCTGCCAGTGCCTTAACCCCCTTCGTGTGTATACGCATGCAGAAGATCAAATACGCACGTACGTTAAAGATCCTGTAACCTATATGTCAGCGTTCGGTAGGTTATGGAAACAAGAACATACCCAACATGCACACCCCCGAAAACGGAGTATGGCTGCCTACATGGCGGGTTATATAAACAAAACGGTCATACACGTAAAATGTTAAATGTTACATGTTTGTCGGAGTGTGTATGTGTGCGTGCCTGAAATCTGATTGAATGACACAGGAAACGAATGATGAGCTTCCAGTGACAGCCATCAGTCGGCTCTACCCAGGTAGGCGGCCTGTTGTATAAATGACCCCGTGTTTGTAAAGCACTTAAGAGCTTGGTCTCCGACCGAGGATAGGCGCTATATAAGTATCCATATCAACCAATCAATCAATTCATTAATATAAAGAAGACAATAAGAAAAAAGAAACAATATATAAGGATACAAAACACAAGAGGAAAAAACTTTGAACCCACTTGGGACAGAAGAAGTTGTGTTCTTCGTAGAGTTGCTTTGAAGACTCTACGAGTCGAAGTACACAACTTCTCCTCTCCCAAGTGGGTTCAAAGTTGTTTTTTTCCTCTTGTGTGTTGTATCCTGTTTGAAAGAACCGAGGCAGTCAAACATTTTTTATACCCGAAACAATATATAAATTGAAATTTTATCCCCCACCCCACCTATTGTGTGTGTGTGTGTGTGTGTGTGTGGTGCGCGCGCGCGCGCGTTCACGCTCTCATGTTTTCAAGCCACGCCGGCAGTAGAGCGCACATCATTGAAAAGAAACTTAGATCGATCTCCAATCTCCCTGTCTGTTCAATGCCAAAGCAATGAACTTGCTTCTATACCAATATTCCTTGTGACCCCGGTACACTTGGTAATAAAGACATACTCTATTCTATTCTGTTCTGTTCTATTCTATTCTACCCATATAGCCTTTATTTCCTTCTGTATGTCGCAGTTGATTTGAACAAATCTTCATTCAGAAAACATAGCTCACAGGCAACGGAGCAACAAGAAGATATAACGGCCACTTAGGATATCGTGCACAAGCATAACAACCATTTATCATTCGTTTGGTAACTTTAGTTTGTCGGTTAATGAACGTCATACAATTTTTTTTTCAATGCAGTTATGAATGAAATAAATGTTTTTCAAATGCACGTAAGTGATATAATTATATATCATGACACTGCTTTTGATCAGCTGTGGATATCGTGCATTATAGGCTATCTCGAAGGCATGACAGTCAAATGTGGATACGATCATTATCAGATTCACTGGTCACAACATATGACAGGTAATAAAAAATAAATAAATAAATAAAGTAGCCTATGTTGTAGTTATTGCTGAACGTCTAACAACAATAACAACAACAATAAGATAAAGTCCGATTTTAGCGTTCTAAATTCAGGAACCTATTTTACCCGCGATTTTTCTGCATGTATGAAACGATATTACCATTAATATGCCTAGATGTTGTAACCCATTTTCAGTGGATTTCTCAATTCTGATGCGGATTCAGTCACTGCACAGCATGTCGTGCCACCATCTTGCTTTTTTTTCGTATTTGGTCCCCAAAGCCATGAAATTGTAACCAATAGGTGCAATGATTTAGGACGCAGAAAGTAGTAACAACGTGAAATAGTAGTAGAAGGAGGAGGAGGATAAACAGCAGCAGCAACAGCACGGAATAGTATAGAAGTAATAGTAGTTGTAGTAGTAGCAGCAGTAGTAGTAAAAGGTAATTCCACAACAAGACCTGAAGCAGATATTCATGCAGTAACCAAACAACATATTTTATCCCTCCGCTCTGAGGCCAGTGCCGCGACAAACTAGTTGCCCATCGATTGTGAAAGGAAAGCTCAAACGCAAAAAACGATATATAAACCATTCTAAGCTCCTAGTTCCCAACACGTATTCTTCGTAAAAAAAAAAAATAATAATAATAATAAATAAATAATAATCATAAATAAACAAGCCGACAAAATATACTGACAAATCTGAAACGTCGGCAACATTTCCGGAGACGCCGAAGATTTTTGTTGTTGTTTTTTTGTAAGGACTTTTTTCCCCTCAGAAAATCAAGGTCTTTCCTCCACTCTGACCGCGTTTGTCACGTGCGCGCGTGCAGCATTGCTGACACGTGAGCGGCGCGCGAGCTGGTGAAAGAAAACAAAAACAGCACGGACAGCGGCTGTCTCGCTGACTTCATGCGAAAGCATCGTTGTGCACGAAACGAATCGTTGCCGCCAACTCTTGGAATATCTAAAATAGATCTACAGACGTGACATTTTGCAGGAAAGATTTTGTTCTTGCCATTGCGGCCATTTTGCTGCCTAACTGACCACTTGCTGATGCGTTCGCTTGAGATTTGCTGGCTCTAGGTTGTTGTCATGTTATTGAAACATCAGATCTGAGAAATTTGACTTGTGTGTGCGTCAGTACAGATTATGATGGGTTTGCTGAGTTCTGTGTCGACTCACTGCATTGAACGTAAACCCAATTCTTCGTCGAAGTTCTTTCTTGGCTAACCGAGTCAAGTCAACAGATTTATTTTTGATAAGGTTTTTGTTGTAGGTTGTCACAACGGATCGATTGGTTTAGCCCACTGGTATATTACTTCTCGTGTCAGCCCTTCATTGGAAGTGGTAAGTATTTTCAACTGTTTCTATTTTATTTCTTCTTCTTCTTCTTCTTCTTCTCCTTTTTTTTTTTTTTTTTTTTTTTATACTTACTAGGAAATGTACACGCTTCTTATGTTAAAAAACCCAACCCTTTTCGGTTTGCCGGAGCGACCATCCCTCCCCATTTCTCAGTTAATCTCTCTCTCTCTCTCTCTCTCTCACCCACTCAAACGTGTTAATAGGTACACTGAAAATGATGTTTTAAAGCATTGTCCTTTTTGCCAAGGTGAACTAGAAGATGAATACCATTTGTTGTTTGTTTGTTCTGTATATAATGATTTACGGACAAAATTTCTTCAAGACTGTTTAAACATGTCTCTTAGTTCACTTCTCCGATCAAACAACAAGCAGAGAAATTTCCATGTATCAAAATTTATTTTCCATGCGATCAAAAGGAGAAATCATATACTCAGACCTAATTAAGTAGAATTAATGTCAAGTCCATGAATATTATGATATTGTGTCATCTGTTCAAGTGTTAAAATACCCCTTCCCATGCCCACCCCCAGTCCCCTGGTTTTGAATTGTGGTCCATGGCCAAAGTTCATTAAAACAATTTTGTTCGTTCGTTCGTTCTCTCACCCACTCTCTCTCTCCGCGCCTTGCTCCCTCTCTCTCTCTCTCTCTCTCTATCTCTCTCTCTCTGTGTGCCTCTATGTGACTGTGCCAGTTCTCTCTCTCTCTCTCCTCTCTCCTCTCTGTGCCTCTCTATGTGACTATGTCAATTCTCTCTGTCTCTCTCTCTTTTTCCTTCTTCCTTTCTTTCACCCTTTCTCAGTTTTTCAGTCTCTCGATCACTTATACCCCCCCCTCTCTCTCTCTTTCTCCTCCTCTCCCCCACTCTCTCACTCTCTCTCTCTCTCTCTGTTTCTCTCATTCTGCCAGCCTCTTTCTCCCCTGTCTTTATTCTGTCTCTCTCTCTCTCTGTCTTTCTGTCTCTGTCTGTCTGTGTGTGTGTGTGTGTCTCTCTCTCTCTTTCTCTCTCTCTCTCTCTCTCTCTCTCTCTCTCTCTCTCTCTCTCTCCCTCTCTGTCTCTCTCATCTGTCTTGATTTTCTCTCTCTGTCCCTCTGTCCCCCTCTCTATCAGGAGTGAAAAGTTAAAAGATAACACTGTAATGAGGCCAGCTCTTTGCCAGTTGCTGGACACTTAATTATTGATCATGATTATTTGGGGGTTACAGCAGTGAGTTATTTACGTTTTGGGCAAAGGGTAGTGCATTAAGTAATGGTGTGAATGAAAATGTGAGTGAACGAGGAGTAAACATGTGTGAATAGTAATTAATCAAAATAATTACTGTATCTATTTTTGTCAGCTGCCTAGAATCACTGTGTAGGTGAATGAGCAGCGTGTTGAGCTTTGTGTGACACTGTGTGTGTGTGTGTGTGTGTGTGTGCGTGTGTATGTGTGTGCGTGCGAAGTTTTTCAGTGATTCCACAGTTTGCTGACCTTTTTCATGCTTGATGCTTCACCAGTGGGCATTTTTTGTTGTGTGGTTCTTGAGACAACATTGATTGCAACAATTTATTTTTGCTGCAGTATGTCACTAATGTGTATGATTGTCAGCAGTGTTTGACAAAGACCATCACAACAGCAGAGGAGGTAACTGCTGTCCTGACTATCTGGGGCTAGAATTTGATTACAGTGGAGGGTGTTTTGCCCAAGTTACATCCTCGCTTTCTCGGGCCAAGAGGGTTTTAGGACTGTGGGCATTGGGGGTGCTTCCCAAAGGCCAACTAAACCCACACACACACACCCACCCCCCACCCCCCCACATCCCCCCAAGGCTGCAGCACAAAGAGCCAGTGCAATTTGCCTCCAAGTTTGAGAGTCATACTCCTTCACAAGAGACTTGCGTCGTAAATGATTTCTGACGGGCGCAATAGCCGAGTGGTTAAAGCGTTGGACTTTCAATCTGAGGGTCCAGGGTTCGAATCATGGTGACGGCGCCTGGTGGGTAAAGGGTGGAGATTTTTATGATCTCCCAGGTCAACATATGGAAAATAATTTCATCTGTTTTGGTTTTGCTGAATATCAAATATCAGTGCATATTTCTCATCTAGAAATTTCATTTCTGTAAAGATGCTGAGAGTTCACGCGAGAGAGGGTTGTGTGTTTTCATTCACCACAGTATTAAGTTTTAACAAGTAGAGCCTTTGTATCTTCAGACTGTTGAAACTATTTGGACTCTCTCTCTCTCTCACTCTCTCTGCCTCTCTCTCTTTCTCACTTTCTCTCTCTCTCTCTGCCTCTCTGTCTCTCTTTCTCGTTTTCTCTCTCTCTCTCTCTCTCTCTCTCTGCCTCTCTGTCTCTCTTTCTCGCTTTCTCTCTCTGCCTCATGATCTCACTTTTGCCTTGCTTTCATCTCTCTCTCTGTCTATCTCTCTGGCTCTGTGTCTGTTTCTCTCCCCCTCCTTTCTCCTGTCTCCCTCCCTCCGCCCCCCCCCCCCCTCTCTCTCTCTGTCTCTGTCTCTCTTTCTCGCTTTCTCTCTCTGCCTCATGATCTCACTTTTGCCTTGCTTTCATCTCTCTCTCTATCTGTCTCTCTGGCTCTGTGTCTGATTCTCTCCCCCTCCTCTCTCCTGTCTCCCTCCCTCCGCCCCCCCCCCCCCCCCCCCCCCCCCCCCCCCCCTCTCTCTCTCTGTCTCTGTCTCTCTCCCTCTCTTTCTTTCGTTCTCCCTTACCCCCTTTGTCTGGCTGTGTCTCTTCCCCTCCTCTCTCCCTCTCCTGTCTCTCTCCCTCTTTCATGCCTTCTCTGTCTGTCCGTCTGTCTGTCTGTCTCTCTGCCTCATGATCTCACTACTGCCTTGCTTTCATCTCTCTCTCTCTCTCTCTCTCTCTCTCTCTGTTCAGTCTATTTGGAACTGATTATAAATCAATGTGATTTTTGATAAAGTCCTACTATTTCATTTAAGCAGGATAAAAAGCGTATGTAAGATTATTCAGTGAGGGAATCAGTTTGTATACATGTGTGTGTATGTGTGTGTTTGATGCATCTTTCTGTCAGTGTCTGTCTGTCGCTCTCTCTCTCTCTTTGCTGTCTGTCTAGTTGTGTGTCTGTCTCTCTCTCCCTCCTCTCTCCTGTCTCCCTCCTTCCCTTCCTGCCCCCCCTCTCTCTCTCCCTTTCTTTCTCTCTCTCTCTCTGTCACTCACTCTCTCTCTCTCTCTCTTTCAGCACAATGGACAAACTGTTAAGAAATGAAAAAAAGGAGAAGAAATAACATGTATGTTCACACAGTCATTTTTTGTATGTGTGGGGGTATTGGCTGCCTTCTCTCCACTCATCTGTTTGTGCAGAAGGTCACACATCTGTCTCATATGTATATGAATGATCACAGCAGCCGGTGTGCAACATATTTTATTTCAGATCGTCCTTGACATGGCTGACTGCACAACAGTGGAACAATCCTTCAACACCATGATGACAGAACTTTCCCAGCAGCAGACAGTTGGCGGCACCAGCCTCTTCCAAGACCTCAAACTCAAACGCAAAAGAGTGCGCGATTTACTGGCAGACTCCGAGTACGCCCGATCGCTTTACCTGGAAGGCCCGGAGGCTGACCAGCGGAGTGACGTCAGTGTCACTGACAGTGCGTATATTTCCGATCGAGGTTCCGAATGTGGGACAGTGGCCTTCGGTGAGGAATTCCCGACCAGCGAGACACAGTGCAAAGACGGTGTTGCAAGGACGATTTTAAGAACTGCCGAGGAAAAGGAAGCGTTGAGATTTCCAACCAGGGTGGGGGAGACCAGCGACGTTCCAAGTGCAGGGTCCATGCCTGCCGGCGCCATGGCCTATATGCAGGGTTACCTGATGCCTGTGCCCGCCCACCTGTCTCACCTGTCCAACATGGCGCCCAATGGACTCCGCTTCATCCCTTTGATGGGTCTCCCTCCGCACATGTTCGCTGCCTCCGCTGCTGCTGCTGCTGTCAGTCTCAACGGCATGTCCGGCCCCATGTTCATACCCACTCCTCACAGCGGTTACCTGCTCAATGGCATTCAGAACTCTTCTGGAACCGTTGTTAACTACCACCAGCCCGCTTTGAACAGCCTCACCCCTGCTGCGGGTACCAGACAGAACAGTGTTCTCCAGCAAGTGAATCCCGAATCCAAGGAACCGTCCCAGAACGAGGATCGTGTGGAGAAGGACCAGGAGTTCATCAGGCACTACACCAGTGGGACCTTCCCCTACACAGGCCACCTGGTGGAAAACCCACACAACAGGTGGCCGCCAGCTTCGTCGTCAGACTCCGGACAGCAGCACGTGCAGGAGGAGTCGGATGGAGAGGAGGCTCTGGTGTGCGCCATTTGCTGCGACAGAGCCACTGGCCTCCACTACGGCATCATCACCTGTGAAGGGTGAGTACTGCTGTGGGGGGGGGCGGGGGGGAATAGAGAATGAGAGGGGGGAGGAAGGCGTAGTGTTCTTCTCCTCCTCCTCCTCCTTCATTCGTGGGCTATGACTCCCGTGTTCACTTGTTTAACTCTTTCACCACCATAGGCGACATTTGTTGACTAGACAGTACACCGCCATAGGCGACATTTATTGACTAGACAGTACGCAGCCATTGGCGACATTTGTTGACTAGAGCGTACGCCGCCATATGCGACATTTGTTGACTAGACAGTACGCCATCATAGGCGACATTTGTTGACTAGACAGTACGCCATCATAGGCAACATTTGTTGACTAGACAGTACGCCACCATAGGCGACATTTGTTGACAAGACAGTACACCACCATAGGCGACATTTGTTGACTAGACAGTACGCCGTCATAGGCGACATTTGTTGACTAGACAGTACGCCATCATAGGCGACATTTGTTGACTAGACAGTACACCGCCATAGGCGACATTTGTTGACTAGACAGTACGCCGCCATAGGCGACTTTGTTGACTAGACAGTACGCCATCATAGGCGTCATTTGTTGACTGGACAGTACACCGCCATGGGTGACTTTTGTTGACTAGACAGTACACTGCCTATGGCGACTTTTGTTGACAAGACAGTGCACCGCAATAGGCGACTTTAGTTGACTAGACAGTACACCTCCATAGGCGACTTTTGTTGCCAAGACAGTACACCGCCATAGGCAACTTTTGTTGACAAGACTGCACCGCCATAGGCGACTTTAGTTGACTATACAGTACACTGCCATAGGCGACTTTAGTTGACTAGACAGTACACCGCCATAGGCGACTTTGGTTGGTTAGACAGTACACTGCCTATGGCGACTTTAGTTGACTAGACAGTACACCGCCATAGGCGACTTTGGTTGGTTAGACAGTACACTGCCTATGGCGACTTTAGTTGACTAGACAGTACACCGCCATAGGCGACTTTGGTTGGTTAGACAGTACACTGCCTATGGCGACTTTAGTTGACAAGACAGTACACCGCCATAGGCGACTTTGGTTGGTTAGACAGTACACCGCCACAGGCGACTTTTGTTGACTAGACAGTACACCGCCATAGGTGACTTTTTCAGACATCGAGGGGTCATGTTGATAGACCATTTTCGCATTGTAACGAAGCTTGACAGCTGCAGCCATTTTCCCGCCAGTATAACAATGACTAACCTTTGCCCCCTGACCCAGTTTGAAGTGAACAAGCCCATTGCGTTGTTTTGACATGAACTGAAACCAGTGACTGAGTGCATCATTTCTGAAATATGCTGCGCTGGGCCATGGGGAGAGCTTTTCACACAGAAACTTCACTGTGAAAGAGATGAAAAGGTGGATGGGGACAGGGGTGGCACAAGTGCATGTTGGGTAGGTTCTTTTTTCCGTAACCCACCAAACACTGACATGGATTACAGGATCTTTAAGTTGTGTGTATTTTGATCTTCTGCATGCGTGTACACATGAAGGGGATTCAGGCACTAGCAGGTCTGCTCGTGTACATACAAGTGAACGTGGGAGTTGCAGCCCATGAACGCATTAGGAGAAGAAGACACATTGCAATTAAGTGTTCTCTACTTGCTTGTCTTTTTTTTTTTTCTTTTTTTTTTTTGTATGCTTGCAGTTGACTTCATCAAGTTTTTGCGCCTTATAAATATGATCATTAATAGTAGTAGTTCTTTCTTGTGTATTTATCTATTATTTACTTATTTACTGACTCACTTGTGTAAACAAAGTGAGTCTGTTTTAACCCGGTGTTCGGTTGTCTGTGTGTGTGTGTGTGTGTATGTCCGTGTGTCTGTGTGTCCGTGGTAAACTTTAACATTGACATTTTCTCTGCAAATACTTTGTCAGTTGACACCAAATTTGGCATAAAAATAGGAAAAATTCAGTTCTTTCCAGTCATCTTGTTTAAAACAATACTGCACCTCTGTGATGGGCACAAAAAAATTAAAAAAAGAAGCCTAATTATATGCAAACTGCGTTTACTGTTATAGTTATATTTTTTGTATTCTCTAAACTTGGCACTCTGACCTCTTATTCTGACACAACAACAAGAGGAGTCATTATTATCATTTTTTGTTCAAACAGGAACTTCTTTTGCTAAGCATGGAATTTTTATTTATTTTGCAAACGTTTTGGTGCAGATAGTAAAAAAGGGAAATTACTCTGTAATTAATGCTAGGGGACTTAATTTATCACAAGTGAGTCTTGAAGGCCTTGCCTCTCTTGTTTACTTTTTTTTGTTATTTTATTTTATTTATTATTTTATTTTATTTATTTATTTATTAATAATTATTATTATTATTATCCTTTTTTTTTCTTTTCTTTTTTTCTCAAGGCCTGACTAAGCACGTTGGGTTACGCTGCTGGTCAGGCATCTGCTTGGCAGATGTGGTGTAGCGTATATGGATTTGTCCGAATGCAGTGATGCCTCCTTGAGCTACTGATAACTGATACTGATACTGCTTGCAGATGTAAAGGGTTCTTCAAGCGCACAGTTCAGAACAAGCGGGTGTACACGTGTGTGGCTGATGGTGACTGTGAGATCAACAAGCAGCAGAGGAACCGCTGTCAGTACTGTCGCTTCCGGAAATGTCTGCAGATGGGCATGGTTATGGCAGGTAATGTGTGTGTGTGTGTGTCTGTGTTAGTGTGTCTGTGTGTGTACCGGTACTTATTTGATGAATGAGACTGTGTATGTGTGTGTGTGTATGTGATGACCCTATGTGTTTGTGTATGTGATGTGTCTGTGTTTGTATGTATGTGTGTACATATGTATTTGATGAATGTGATTGTGTATGTGTGTATTTGTATTTGTATTACTCTTTTTATCACAACAGATTTCTCTGTGATATTCGGGCTGCTCTCCCCAGGTAGAGCGCGTCACTACGCTACAGCGCCACCCATTTAAAAAAAAGTTTTCCTGCGTGCAGTTTTATTTGTTTTTCCTACGGAAGTGGATTTGTCTACAGAATTTTGCCAGGAACAACCATTTTGTTGCCATGGGTTCTTTACATGCGCTAAGTGGATGCTGCACATGGGACCTCACTTTATCATCTCATCCGAATGACTAGCGTCCAGACCACCACTCAGGGTCTAGTGGAGGGGGAGAAAATATCAGCAGCTGAGCCGTGATTTGAACCAGCACGCTCAGATTCTCTCGCTTCCTGGGCAGACGTGTTACCTCTAGGCCAATCACTCCAAATGAGTATGTATATGTGATGACCCTGTGTATTTGTGTGTGTGTCTGTGTTTGTATGTAGGTGTGTACACACATATATATATATATATATATATATATATATATATATATATATATATATATATATATATTTGATGAATGTGATTTTGTATGTGTGTGTATATGTAATGACCATAATTATGTATTCATGTGTATGATTGTGTGTGTGTGTGTGTGTCAGTGTGTACTTATTTGATGCATTTGATTGTGTATATGTGATGACCCTGTGTGTTTGTGTGTGATTGTGTGTGTCTGTGTATGTGTGTGTGTGTGTGTGTGTGTGTGTTTCAGTGTGTACATGGGTGCTGAATGTGACCATGTGTTTGTGTGTCTGTATTTGTGTGTGATTGTGTGTGTGTGTGTGTGTGTGTATGTGTGTGTGTGTGTTTATATGCATGTCTGTAATGAATGTCAGTGTATGTGATGAATGTGACTCTGTATGTGTATTTTGTGACTGAACTCGGCTGTGATAATTGGTGTGTGCACAGTTGATATTTGGGCATCAAATGACAAGGAGAGATTTGTTTACTTGCATACACCTTTCAGAAAATAAGAGATGACAGCAAGGTGGCTCACATTCTAATAATGATGATAATAATAATAATAATAATGATGATGAATATTTGGACACCCTATCTCTGGAGAGCCTAGAGAGTTTACAAATACAATTATACATACACACTTTGATGCAGATACATTTCATAACATTCATTTGCCTATACACATCGCAAAATAAACTGGTTACACACACACACACACACAACACACCAGGCATTCATACCAATACAGCCCCATCCTTCTCACCACCTACCACCAACAATCGCAGACAAGACACACAGAGGGGTGGGGAAAACTAATCATAACAACTGTGGAAAAGGTGAGTTTTAAGAGCTGATTTGAACGAGGACAGAGACTGAGCATGTCGGACAGAATAAGGGAGCTTGTTCCAGATGACAGGTCCAGTGAAAGAGAAAGCATGTTCCCCATAGAGTTTCTTTCTAAGTGGTGTTTTTTTTGTGGGATTTCCCCCTATCACGCTCACCCACTCTTAGAAGTATTGAAATACAAATTATATATATATATATATATATATATATAGGTGTGTATAAAGGGGTAAGAGGCATGGGCTAATCAGGGGAAGCGATCATGCAATGGGGGAGAAAAACGAGAGAAAATCCAGGTTATTCCCCTCTAAAAACAAGTTCCCACGCATATCCTTGATAACAAAAGAGTGGACTGGCATTTTGCTTATTTCACTCACTGCTGTAGTTTGTCAGCATGTCTGTGTGCATCTTGGTGATTTTTTTTTTTTTTTTTTTTTCTTTTCTCAACTGTTCACTGCAGCTGTTCGTGAAGACCGGATGCCAGGAGGAAGAAATTCTGACGCCATTTACAGTCATTACAAGTATAAGGTGAGATGGTGTCCTTTGTGTGTGTGTTCAGGGTGGGTGTGTGTGTGGGGGGGGGGGGGTTCAGTGTGTGTGTGTTCAGGGTGGGTAGGTGTGTGGTGGGGGGGGGGGGGCTTGGGTGGGGGGGTCAGTGTGTGGGCAGGGGTGGGGGGAGTCAGGGTGTGTGTGTGTGTGGTGGGGGAGGGGTCAGTGTGTGTGGGGGGGGGTGAGGGCGAGGGGTTCAGTGTGTGTTCAGGGTGTGGGGGAGGGGTTGGGGAGGGGGACGTCAGTGTGTGTGTTCGGGGGATGGGGGGTGGATGAGTGTGTGTTTAGGGTGGGTGTGTGGGAAGGGGAGGGGGGAGGGGTCAGTGTGTGTGTGGGGGGGGGGGGTGAGGGCGAGGGGTTCAGGGTGTGGGGGAGGGGTTGGGGAGGGGGACGTCAGTGTGTGTGTTCGGGGGATGGGGGGTGGATGAGTGTGTGTTTAGGGTGGGTGTGTGGGAAGGGGAGGGGGGAGGGGTCATTGTGGGTGGGTGTGTGTTCAGGGTGTGTCTGTCTGTCTGTTCAGGGTGTGTGTATGAGTGTGTGTGTGTGTGCATGTGGGTCTGTGTGTGCGTGGCTGTACATGTACACATATGTGCGCTCTGTGTGTATGTATGAATGTATGTGCTTTTGTGTTCATTAATTTGTATCTGTGTGTGTGTGTGTCTGTGTGCACACGCGTGCATGACAGATGATGAAGTAAGAAGCTGATTAGGTGAGATATGTATAAATGTGTATATGTGAGCCTGTCTTGGGGTTAACACAGTGAAGAAAATACAATGTTTTGCCTTTTGGCTGAAACCTTTGCATTGTTGGTTTGAATTACATTTCTTTATGACAGGCACAAGGTGAACACTTCCACTCTGAACCTGACCCACGCACACAGAAATGAAAAGCACAGGTTTTAAATATATCAAAATCAATAAATCAAGAGAGAAAAAAAGGTCTTATCTCAAATGTCTTATGTATGATTGTCATGTCTGACTGTGGCCATCAGAACAGCTGAGTAGGTAACTGCTGTCCCAACTTCTTCTTCTTCTTCTGCGTTCACTTGTATGCACACAAGTGGGCTTTTACGTGTATGACCGTTTTTACCCCTCCATGTAGGCAGCCATACTCCGTTTTCAGGGGTTTGCCTGCTGGGTATGTTCTTGTTTCCATAACCCACCGAACGCTGACATGGATTACAGGATCTTTAACGTGCGTATTTGATCTTCTGCTTGCATATACACACGAAGGGGGTTCAGGCACTAGCAGGTCTGCACATATGTTGACCTGGGAGATCGTAAAAATCTCCACCCTTCACCCACCAGGCGCCGTCACCGTGATTCGAACCTGGGACCCTCAGATTGACAGTCCAACGCTTTAACCACTCGGCTATTGCGCCCGTCCCAACTATCTGGGCTAGAATTTGATAATAGTGGAGAGTGTCTTGTCCAGGTTACATCCCCACTCTCTCGGCCAAGAGGGTTTCATGACCGTCAGCAATGGGATGGTTCCCAAAGGCCAACTAGCCCTCCAAGGCTGCAGCACTAAGAGCCAGTGCAATCTTGCCTCTAGTTTGAGAGTCATTGTCCTTCACAAAAGACTAAGCTGTAAATGATTTCCCATTGCCGTGGAGAAACCATCGATCATACAGCTCTGACGTTGCTGTTGGCCCAACGTAAGCTGAATGCTGGATTTCAAATGTAGAACACAGTGTAAAGCATCTTTTTATCTGTTTCACAGACACACAATTAATTACACACACGCGCGTGGACACACACACACAAACGAACAACACCCCCCCACACACACCCACACCCACACCCCCCCCAAAACATCTCTTTCTTTCTTCCCCTTGCAACCACCCTTCCCCTCCCCATTCTCCCCCAAAAAAAAACATTGACAGCATCATTCAATATGCAGAGAAAGGAGCAACAGTGAAGAGTGAATGAGATATTGACATATTTTCACAAAGGTTAAAACAAATAAACAGAAATATGTCTACTGAATGTGTCTGATGTTTAGACCACTCTGTTTCCGAAAATGCTCTGAAACCCATTTCACTTTTGACAGGTGAAATACAGGAAGCACAAACGTAAGCAGGTGACGATGAAACCACAAAAACAACTGGTGAGAAAACATTCTCCCCTGGGGCTGCATCCGCCCACAAGCTACTACAGCCCCTCCGATTTTAACAAACCTTTTCTCATCTCTTCTACCATACCCCCACAGTTGCCTCCCTTCTCCCAGTTTCACGCCCCTGTCAGCAGCGGCGGCGGCGGCGGCTCCAACACAGGCAACCTGACCTTCGTGTCCCCGCAGTCGGACAGCTTCAGTTCCGCTGACTCTGCCATTGAGGTTGACAGTGGTGATAACTTGCACGGATCCTCCTCGCCCCATTCACAGAGCACGCCTCTCAGAGGGCAGGGAGAGGCAGGCCAAGTGGTCGTTCCTGCCACGTACCCCCTCAGTTCCGGCACCGACACTGACCCTACCACCCACACTCCTCCGGAACACGCTTCCGCACCCGGAACATCGCCCCCGGTCTCCTACGCGGCGCTCATGACGGAGCTGGCTCGCGAGGACTCCTTGCTGAACATCGCGGAGGACTACAAGATCGAGCAGTTCGCGGGCTCGGAGCGCAGCGTGGCGGAGGCCATGCACAAGGTGGGCAACGACATCATGCTGCGCCTGGTGCGGTGGATGCGACAGCTCCCCTTCCACACCGACATCCCCTTCAGCCTCCAGACCCAGATTCTCTCCGCCAGGTGGCACCACCTTCTCCTGCTGATCATGACGGCGTACGGCTCCGTTCGGGGTTGCGGGGTCGGGGGAGGTAGTCAACGCCTCGGCGAAAAATCTCTAGCGGTGGTCAGCTGTAGAGAGATGTACGGGCAGCACATGGGGCGTCTGCACCAGCACCTCAACAGGATGTGGGAGAGGGGCAGGGTGACGCTGGAGCAGCTACACCGGGAGGTGGGCGGGGTGATGGAGAGGGTGTCGCGGGTCATGGCGACCTTCCGGCGGCTGGGCCTGACCCGCAAAGAGCTGGCGGCACTACAGGTCCTCCTGCTGCTGTATTCCGGTCAGTGGCTTCAACACTTGTGGTTGTGGTGGTTTGTGGTGTTTTGGGGTTTTTGTTTGTTCGTTTTGTATTTCCGTCTTTGTGTGCCTTATTTCTGTCTGTTCTGTACGCACCCACGCATTCATGCGTGCTCACTTTGTGTGCACTCGTGTACATGTACACACACACTTGCACAAACATACACACACCATACACACACAAACACTCACACACACATTCACACATGCACGCACGCACGCACGCGCACACACACACACACACACACACGTCAATGTCTTGCAAGTCTTCTGTTACATGTGTGGCCATTTTTAACCCGCATCATACAGGCAGCAGTGCACCATTTTCAGGGAATGCGCATGCTGGATATGTTCACCCAAACACCGACATGGACTGCACGATCTTTAACATGCGTATTTATTGAAGGGGGTTCTGGTACTCGCAGATCTGCACATTTGTTGACGGGGGAGATTGGAAAAATCTCCACCCTAAACCCACCATGAAACAGTCAGGATTCAAACCCAAGACCCCAGGATTAACAATCCAGTGACGGGCGCAATAGCCAAGTGGTTAAAGCGTTGGACTGTCAATCTGAGGGTCCTGGGTTCGAATCACGGTGACGGCGCCTGGTGGGTGAAGGGTGGAGATTTTTACGATCTCCCAGGTCAACATATGTGCAGACCTGCTAGTGCCTGAACCCCCTTCATGTGTATATGCAAGCAGAAGATCAAATACGCACGTTAAAGATCCCGTAATCCATGTCAGCGTTCGGTGGGTTATGGAAACGAGAACATACCCAGCATGCACACCCTCGAAAACAGAGTATGGCTGCCTACATGGTGGGGTAAAAACGGTCATACACGTAAAAGCCCACTCGTGTGCATACGAGTGAACGTGGGAGTTGCAGCCCACGAACGCAGAAGAAGAAGAAGACAGTCGGGTGCTGTAACATTCTGCCATGGTGTTCATCAGTGCATTGTAAAGAGTGAGCCAAGAAGGTGATAGTTTACTTCTTTTCCTGTGGTTGACTGAATCCAGGAACGTAAACTTGTTTGGTCTGGTGGTTTTGTTGGGGTTTTTTGGGGTTTTTTTTCCAAATCTGTTCTTGTTTCGCTTACTTCCTGTGTTATTGACACTAAGAGTGCACAGTAAATGCTGGAATGCTTCCATCTAGTTTATACACAGAATTCTTCTCCTTTCTTCTTCTTCTGTGTTCGTGGGCTGCAACTCCCACGTTCACTCGTATATGCGCGAGTGGGCTTGTACATGTATGACCGTTTTAAACCCACCATGTAGGCAGCCATACTCCGCTTTCGGGGGTGTGCATGCTGGGTATGTTCTTGTTTCCATAACCCATCAAACGCTGACATGGATTACAGGATCTTTAACGTGCGTATTTGATCTTCTGCTTGCGTATACACACGAAGGGGGTTCAGGCACTAGCAGGTCTGCACTTATGTTGACCTGGGAGATCGCACAGAATTCAATTTTTTTTTATACAAATAACACTTTTTTTTTAACCTGTCTACGTATATCCACACTGAATTCTTTTATTATTGATTCTGTGAGAATGATCACCAAACAGTAAAGAGTGGTAACTCTCTCCATTCACAAGGCACACAACTTCAAGTCAGTGCTGCTTACGCTACCGATTCAGCTAGCACACAGATAAATAAAAGGTACATTGGAACAAACCCAGACACTTCCTCAAAAAAGGAAGCGCCGGGCCTGTCCTTACACCGATCATTTGACATGTGCACACAGCAGCAGAGACGGAAGAAATGTGCAAACACAAATAAGCTTTTATTCAAGACTGGCACAGCCTCTTCAATCCTGAACAAGCCACACAGAACACATGGACAATACAGAGCAAACACATGGTTGCCTCGGTGGTTTTTCAACAGGAAATTAACAAACAATGAGGCCAGGAGATGAAATGATTAACAAACAGTTACTGTTTGGCCTCATTGTTTGTTATTTTCTGTGAGAATGACATATTGACCCCTTGACTTCCGAAGCTTAAAAAAAAAAACGAAAATCATCATGGCACGTTTTTGAAGGGCAAGAAATGCTTGTGTACCTTTACGTGGTGTAATTGATTTTACTGAACAATGGCAGCTGTCAGTCAGCTCAGGTAGGCAGTCTGTAATGCAAATGACCCCATGTTTGTAAAGCACTTAGAGCTTGGTCTCCGACCGAAGATAGGTGCTATATAAGTACTCATATCATCATCGTCATCATCAAAAGTAATGCAATCTGAAGAAGAAGGAATCCAAATAAGGACAGATGACCATCACCCTGACCTGTGCCCCCAATCTGACCTCAGTCAGGAAACAGCCCTTCACTGACGAACATCGTCGTCAGCTGTAGTCAAGGGTTTAACTCTTTCACTGTCATAGGCAACTTTAGTCAACATTGGGGCGTCACGTTAAAAGGACCGTTTTTGACTCACTTGTGTAAACAAAGTGAGTCTATGTTTTAACCCGGTGTTCGGTTGTCTGTGTGTGTGTGTGTGTCTGTGTTTCCGTGGTAAACTTTAACATTGACGTTTTCTCTGCAACTACTTTGTCAGTTGACACCAAATTTGGCATAAAAATAGGAAAAATTCAGTTCTTTCCAGTCATCTTGTTTAAAACAATATTGCGCCTCTGGGATGGGCACAACAAAATAAAGAATGAAGCCTAATTATATGCAAACTGCATTTACTGTTATATTTATATTTTTTGTATTCTCTAAACGTGGCACTTTGATCTGATATTCTGACCCAACAGCTAGAGCAGTCATTATTATCATTTTTTGTTCAAACAGGAACTTCTTTTGCTAAACATGGAAGTTTTATTTATTTTGCAAACGTTTTGGTGCAGATAGTAAAAAAGGGAAATTACTCTGTAATGCTAGGGGAGTTAATTTGCTTTAAACTGATCTTCCTCATCTTAAACATTATATTTTGAAATTATACTCAATACATAAAAAGCTTGGATTTTTTTTTAAAGTGCATCACAAGTGAGTCTTGAAGGCCTTGCCTGTCTTGTTTTAAGTGCATCACAAGTGAGTCTTGAAGGCCTTGCCTCTCTTGTTTTAAGTGCATCACAAGTGAGTCTTGAAGGCCTTGCCTCTCTTGTTTTGTTTTTTTTCTTATTGTAACAAAGCTTCGCAGCTGCAGCCAGTTCCCTGCCAATAGAACAATGACTAACCTTTGCTCCCTGACCCCGTCTGAAGTGGTCAAAGTCCATTATGTTGTTTTGACATGAACTGAAACCTGTGACTGAGAGCATTGTGTCTAAAATATTTGGTGCTGAGGGGTATTTTACGCACAGAAACTTGGTGGTGAAAGAGTTAAATTAGAACCCAGGGAGTTGAAATAACTGTCTGTCAGTGTACAAGTGGCAGCAGTACTCACATGGTTATTTCTAGCACGTAACTAGACGGATTTGAATGTCATGAGATATCCTTTTTATCACAGGAAGTTCAAAGGAAAACAAACGTATCCAAAACAGCACACACACAGAAACTGAAGTTGCAGGAGAGAGGTGACAGGTTGGTTAAGGCACTCAGCTGCCAATACAGAAAGCCCTAGAGGGTGTGGGTTCGAATCCCACTCTCGCCCTTTCTCCCCCAAGTTTGACTGGAAAATTCAAACTGAGCGTCTAGTCTTTCGGATGAGACGATAAACCGATGATCCCGTGTGTAGCACGCACTTGGTGCACTGAAAAAGAACCCATGGCAACGAGAGTCTCGTCCTCCGGCAAAAATCATGTAAAAAGAAATCCACTCTGATTGGTACACACACACACACACATATATATATATATATATAAGCATGCACTCAAGGCCTGACAAGCATGTTCGGTTATGCTGCTGTCAGGCATCTGCCTAGCAGATGTGGTTTAGCATGTAGGGATTTGTCCAGACGCGGTGAAGCGGCCTTGAGAAGCTGAAACTGAAGTTGTTGTCTTTTACTTGAACGTGTGCAGAGGAGCCCCAGACGGAGCCAGTGCTTCAGCAGATCATGCACGTCTACCAGGAAGCACTGCGGCATCATATCCTGGAGCGCTTTCCCTCGGAGGCCAATCGCATCGGCGACCTGTTGACTCAGCTGTCGGAGATCTGCGTGGTCTCTCGCTACCTTCTGCACAGCAAGCTGGCCTTTGTTCCTTTCCTGCTGAACTCGTAGGCACTGATTGGTCAAAATGTTTTTTAGGGGCCCTGACAGGTTTCTTCAAGTTATGTTTTGTGTGAAGAGTATGCTTCGCATGGTAATTGTTTGGAACTGATTGGTCAGGTATTTCGGGGGGCCCTGACAGGTTTTTTCGAGTTTTGTTTTGTGTGAAGAATGTGTTTTCGCACGGTAATCGTTTGGCACTGAAATGGTCAGATATTTGGGGGCCTTGACAGGTTTTTTAAAGTTTCATTTTGTGTGAAGAATGTGCTTGGGACAGTAACTGTTTGGCACTGAATGGTCAAATATTTTGGGGGCCCTGACAGTTTTTTTCAAGTTTTATTTTGTGTGAAGAATGTGTTTTGGATGGTAATTGTTTGGCACTGAATGGTCAAATATTTTGGGGCCTTGACAGGTTTCTTCAAGCTTTACTTTGTGTGAAGAATGTGTTTAGGACAGTAATTGTTTGGCCTGGGATGGTCAGATATTTGGGGCCTTGACAGGTTTCTTCAAGTTATATTTTGTGTTGACAATGTGCTTAGGACAGTAATTGTTTGGCCTTGAATGGTCAGATATTTGGGGCCTTGACAGGTTTCTTCAAGTTTTATTTTGTGTTGAAAACATGGTTTGGACAGTTTTTGTGGGGATTATTTTGTTTAATGATATGTACTTAAAAAGGACAGTGTTTGGGGCCAATAGGATAAGGTTCATTTGGTGTAAAGATGTTCTCAGAAAGGATGGTATTTGAAGCCTCATTCTTGTGTGTTTTTGTGTGTGTGTTCATATGTGCCTAGAAGATATGTTTTGCAGAAGAGAAAGGAGAGTGTGAACAAGTACTGAATCCATTCTTTTTCTATAACAGCAACAACAAAGTTTGGATGATTTGTTCTGATTCTCTCCCTCTTTCTTTTAGATATATATATATATATATATATATATATATATTTTTTTTTTTTTTTTTTTTTTTTTTTTTTTTTTTTTACATTTGGTATGATTCAACTGCTTTTTTTTTTGCTGTTGTTGTATGATCTCATTTGAAAGATTTTCCTTGTAGTCATAACTCATATTCTCATTTTCATCTTGTGAAAAAAAAAAAAAAAATTACAGTAACATTTTATAACAGTGTTTCTGTTGTGTGTCTGAAGCAAATCTGCTGATTTCCATCAGATCTGATTCACCCTGCCCACCCGTTTCCATTTTCAAAATTATGATTCTGGTTTTTGCTGACCTGGTCTGGTTTTTATTCATTTTGATCAGATTTTGATACTTTTATCAGATCTCAGTAAGTAATGTGATGGACATAAATATTTTTGACAACTTTTGTTATCACAGTGTGTTTTCTGATTGCCATGAGAGTTACAAACGGATGTTTGGAAATCATGTTGCATGTGAAATATTCTGAAAATTCAGTGGGAAGCGGAGAAGGGAATTTTTTCAGCTTGCTTATTTTACCGGGAGCTGCTGCGTTGATTTCACAGTTTGATCATGAGTTTTTGCTTTGGTGTGGGCTTTTCTTTTTCGTTTTTTGTTCTTGTTTTTTTAGGGGGTGGGGGGGGGGGTAATTTTGGTGGGATTTTTTTTGCTTTGGGGGGGTGGGGGTAGGGGTTGATTATTTTCAGTCAGTCCGTGTTTCAAAGTTATTTTGGTGATGACAGGCGATACTGTTTTCAGAAATGCTTTTTGTTTCCTTTTTTTTTTTTTCGGTTTTCTTTTTGTTTGTTTGTTGTTGTTTTTTTAACAAGTTGAAATGCATGTGTATGTATGTAATGCAAAAGACTGTGATGGTTGAAATAGGTCTGTTGAGTTTAGATCTCCTTCCATTAAAAAAAAAAAAAAAAAGAATTGATATTGTTATGATGCATATCAGCATGCATACAATGAGACTGTTTGATTTTATATCTTATCCAGACTGTATGATTTTAGATCTCATCCCATGAGAAAAAAAAAGTTATATTTGTGGTCTATATCCAGGTCATTATTTAGAAAGGCTAGTGAAACTGAAACTGTCGTTGCATAATTTTTTTCAGAACTTTTCATTGTATTTTTCATACAATATATCAAAGAGTTTGGCCAAAGGAATGATTCAGTGCTTATAGCTGTTAGAGGCGTTTGATTGGCTAAGAGCAGGCCAGACTAAGAGGGGCGTCTTTTCACTGTTAGCCGCGCGAAATTTGGCCAAACAGAGCAAACCATAGGCCTAGTTTGCATCAGTTTGACATGGTAAGTATATGTAAACACCAAACATGGAGTATAATACAAACTCCTCCTTTTTTGTTGATTCCAATATTTGGAAGAAAAAATGTATTTCTCCACTGACGTTTATTCAGATGGTTTTTGTTTGTTTGTTTGTTTTATTCCAGCATGTGAGAAATTTTAAAGATACATTTTATATATTTCTCTGCTGCTGTTGATTCAGATCTTTGTACATTCCAGTGTTTGAGAATTTTGAAAAGATACACTTCCTGTGTTTGTCTGCTGTGTAAAATCCCGGAAATTTTGTTGTTTTGGGTGACACCGTGATATGAAGATGAGTAAAAAAAAAAATTGTGATATCCTTGTCATTTCAGATTCCTGGCTCTGACAAGTTGATGGTTGTGGTATGGCAAAGATCACGACTGCATGGATTGTGTATATATTGGATGATCTGTGGTGCATCTATGTGGTTGTGGGTGTACATGTGCACACCTCTGTGTGTGTGGGGGGAGGGGGGGGGGTTGGGGGGAGGGTGTGTGTGTGTGCATGTATGTATGAGTGTCTGTGTACCCTTGCATATCTTTAAGAAAGGACGCATGTGTATTTGTGAGTGTGGGTGTTAATTATTATTGAAAAATTATTATTGAAAAAGGTCTTTTTTTTCTTTCTTTTTTTTTTTTTTTAATAGAAAGATCTCCCATTCTTGATACTATGTTCACATAGCTGTACATGTTCAGATAGGTACAATGCAAATGTTTCATGATGTTGATATTATATATATATGTATATATATATATAGAGAGAGAGAGAGAGAGAGAGATATATATATATATATAAACACACACACACACACACACACACAGATAATTAACACTCTCTTCGTGTCCTGGGCACCGCTCTTTGCAGAAAGCACTGAGGTAAATACCAAGACCAGTAAAATATAAAAATATCAACAACAGTAGGCTCTTCATGTCTTCAAAACTTGTATTCTTAAAAAGCAGCAAAATGTCACTGTAAAAACAGCTTCTTCAGGCAAGGGCACTGTGTGTGTGTGTGTGTGTGCTTAAATGTATGAAATATGTAAACCCTTGACATGCAAAAGATGAGGAGTATTACATTATGTTTTTCAGTTGTCACAAAAGATGTTCTCATATCCAGCACATGCTTTACATATGTGCTTGCATGCTCACGCTTGCACACACACAAATACACACACAGGTGCACATGCACACACACCTTTTTTTTTCTCTCTCTCTCTCTCTCTCTCTCTCATTTCATGACAAAAGCATTACCTTTTTACTTTTACAGAAACATTATAGAATGTTACGTAAAAGAATATTTCATGTCATACATGAATTACAACTCATTGTTATTTTTTTTTTTTTTCAACATTTTTTATTCAGACAAAGGTTTACAGATACAGAATTTATATGTTTTGTGCATTAGAAAGTATAGGGTAGGCATATAATTAAGTTCTAAGTACTGACAAATCTATAACAGCAAAACAATATATGTTCAATGTCAAAGTTCCAAGGTATCATTGAAAAGCTTAATCTTGTATCAAACAATTATAAAGTGCCCATTTTTCCACAAATTTGTTATATTCCATATTTATGTTAAAGGCATGCTTGTCTATTTCATATGCCTGTTTGAGGTCCTTTTTGAACATTTGTAATGTTGGTTTTACTTTGTTGATTCTACATTTGTATATATAGAATTTAGCTGTCAATAAGATATAAGAGAAACATTCATCAGTTTTCATTTTGTTATGTCCAAAAAGCACCAGTGTGTCATTCAGGTTAAGTCTATCACAATGTAAACACTTTTCTTTTAAATATCTCACAAACTCCTTCCAAAAATGTTGTACATGGTTACATTCCCACAAATAATGCAGAATTGTGTCTCTTTCATCCTTACAAAAATTACACATTGTTATTTCACAATGGATTCATGACAGAATTTGTCTACTCTGTCGTTGTTGTTTTTAATCAGCACACCAGTTGTAAATAAGTTACAAAATACTGTTGATGTAGATAATGTATGTCCCATGTATCTTTGTGGTATGTGTGTTACAAAATACTGTTGATGTAGATAATGTATGTCCCATGTATCTTTGTGGTATGTGTGTGTGTGTGATATGAAATGAAACCAAACGAATGGAGGGGGGGGAATCAGTCTCTACCCCCCTCAGTTCTTAAGGCTATGTTCACATTAGTTTCAGTTTCACTTTTGCTCATTTATCACCATTGTTGTCTTATTTATTTATTTATTTATGTTTTATTATTATCATTTTATTAGTATTACTAATATTATTACTACTACCTTTTTCTATATTATAATTATTATTTATTTATTTATTTATTTATGCAAGCTTATCTATTATTTATTCCCCCGTTTTTTTTGTTTTTGTTTTTTTTGTTTTTTTTTGTTGTTTTTTTTTGTGTGTTTTTTTTTTGTTTTTTTTTTTGTTTTTTTGTTTTTGTTTTTTTTTTGTGTTTTTTTTTCCCAAGGCCTGACTAAGCGCGTTGGGTTACGCTGCTGGTCAGGCATCTGCTTGGCAGATGTGGTGTAGCGTATATGGTTTTGTCCGAACGCAGTGACGCCTCCTTGAGCTACTGAAACTGAAACTATGTTCACATTAACTCTCTCCATACAAACGGCGAAAGAGACGACGTTAACAGCGTTTCACCCCTAATTACCACCATCAGAATATTACAAGCGGAAGGCTCTTATACTGAAGAGGTGAATGTTGACAAAGAATACCACAGTTCTGACGACAGAAGCTAAAGGTTGGGTCATTGAGACACCCACTGAACATCCGAGGGGTCTGTGTAGAGGAGAAGAGAGGGCTGGCCGTGCTGAGTGAGCTAATCCCACCCAGTTAATGTCAGCCAGTTGCCATCAGCCTGATACAGCAACACACACTTAGTCAGTTGCTGTCAGCTAGAAACAAGACAGTGCTCTCCAAACAAATTTTGAGGTGAACACTGATAGCATCATTGAAGAGTTCTGTCCCTTGGACCAGTCATCCATCTCGTCTGCGTATGTGAACGAAAAAAAAAAAAAATTTCTAAATGGCTGGAGACGGCTGGTCGCCGCTGTGAACGCTTACTGCCGGCATACGCTGCGGGGAAAGCACAAAATGATGTGTGCACAATTTTGAGCGGAGTGTGAACGTGGCCTAAGAGCTGAAGAGGAAACACATGTTACTGTGTAGACATGATTCACATTTTGATCTGTAACTGTGATGCCCTTGTTATATATTCGCATGTTTTGTTTAGTAAGTGCATTTTGTCAGAGTATTACATCAGTGTAAAACAAACAGCCTTATGGTTATTCATAAACGGGGAAGTATTACATCATGTTATGACAAATATTTTGACAGTTACATCATGTAAAACAAACAGCCTTACGGATATTCACTAATGGGAAGTATTACATCATGTTATGGTCAATATTTAACAGTTGCATCATATAAAACAAACAGCCTTATGGATATTCATTAACGGGGGAAGTATTACATCATGTTATGACAAATATTTAACAGCCTTATGAACATGATAATAGTGGCAGTAATTGGGTTCATACCCATGACTGCAGTTGATATCTGTTGTTACTTTCATTAAGTTGGCATGAATATGCAATTTACCCAAACTCTGTTAAGTGCCTATAATGATTTGATTGAGAAGTCAAACAAACTTAAAACAACAAAAAAAAACATGAGGCATAAAAGAATAATCTCTCCTGGTGACAGCATTAAAAAAAAGTTCTACTTGGAATTGCAGAAAGAAAAAGAATGATGGTGATAATAGAGTAAGATAAAAATGAATGAATAAATCTGTTTCATTTTTTTTTTTTTTTTACCTATATCTGCTTCGTTGGATTCATCGTTGTTCTGAACACAAGTTGTTGGCTACTGTTCTAGTTGCTCGCCCAGGGGAAGTAACTACTAAAGTCCTTTGACAAATCAAGGCTACCTAAGCAGATAATACTATGTTGCAAGCAAAACCTCTGCATTATCAGAGGCCTAAGGGATGATGGCTTTGATACAAGTCTGTCAGAAATATTGAGATATATATATATATATATATAGTCATTTGGATGAGATGATAAACCGAGGTCCCGTGTGCAGCATGCACTTAGCGCACGTAAAAGAACCCACGGCAACAAAAGGGTTGTTCCTGGCAAAATTCTGTAGAAAAATCCACTTCCATAGGAAAAACAAATAAAACTGCATGCAGGAAAAAATACAAAAAAATGGGTGGCGCTGTAGTGCAGCGACGCGCTCTCCCTGGGGAGAGCAGCCCAAATTTCACACAGAGATATCTGTTTGGATAAAAAGGAATACAAAATACAAAAAAATACAAAATATATATTTGATAGTCTGTGAATATCAACAAACAAAAATGTCTTTTTCACACCCACCAAACTGATGGGGGTGGGGGGGGCGGGGGGGGGGCTTGCACAATGGCTGTATTGGTCAGGCATAGGACCTCTGATCCAGTGTTCACCAGTGATCAGGGTTTCAGACCCCCATTCCAGTGTGGTGTTCTGGTCTTGGAAAGATGGCCTAAAGGTAACGCGTCCGCCTAGGAAGCGAGAAAATCTGAGCGCGCTGGTTCGAACCACGGCTCAGCCGCCGATATTTTCTCCCTCTCCACTAGACCTTGAGTGGTGGTCTGGACGCTAGCCATTCGGATGAGACAATAAACCGAGGTCCCATGTGCAGCATGCACTTAGCGCACGTAAAAGAACCCACGGCAACAAAAGGGTTGTTCCTGGCAAAATTCTGTAGAAAAATCCACTTCGATAGGAAAACAAATAAAACTGCACGCAGGAAAAAATACACACAAAAAATGGGTGGCGCTGTAGTATAGCGACGCGCTCTCCCTGGGGAGAGCAGCCCGAATTTCACACAGAGAAATCTGTTGTGTTAAAAAGAAATACAAAATACAAAAAACTGTTCTCTGATTTTCCTTATTCCTACCCACGCCCAGGTGGGAACTGGGTACCTGTTGTTGAATGAGACTAGGCCTGGCCTCCCCATGCTCTCACCCAAGACAGTATTTGTATTTCTCTTTTTATCACAACAGATTTCTCTGTGTGATATCCAGGCTGCTCTCCCCAGGGAGAGCACGTCGCTATACAAGGTTCGTAGGGTCCTTTCAAGGCCTTTTAAGTCCTTAGGAATTGGATTTTGGTCAAAAGGCCTTTTAAGTGCTTTGATTCAGCAAGTTGGTCCTTTTAACTCATCAGGAGGTCCTTTTAATTTTTGAAAGGTACTGTTAAGTCCTGTTTTATGAAGAGAAAGAGACTTGAGAACGAAACTGAAACACCTTCGACACCAAAACCGCAAGTTGCAAAGCGCGTTGAAAGATGCCGATGCGATCGTCTGAAACTCAGTACTTACTGTAGGAGGATACAGCCTATAGGCCTGGGCCCTAACAGTAGTGCGCTTTCTGCTCGGTGGCAGACGCGAAGCGTGGTACAGTGGCTGTGAGTCACGCCTGCTGCTGCTGCTTTGCTTAGGCCTAGCCTACAGTGACGTGAATTGCAAAGACTAAATACGACAGTCAAATGGGATTAGCTGTTCTTCCGTTTATGAGAGGTAAGTGTCTGCTGTTCTGCATGTCAAATAGATTGGGGTGTACTGTAAAGTCATGTCGGCAAAGGTCCTTTTAAACTGATTTGAGGTTTGAGGTCCTTATAAAGTCCTTTAAAGGTCCTTTTTTGGCTTCATGCCCACCACCAGGGAACCCTGTATACTACAGCGCCACCCTTTTTTTCTTTTTTCTTTTTTCTTTTTTTTTTTTATATGCTTTTCCTATCGAAGTGGATTTTTCTACAGAATTTTGCCAGGAACAACCCTTTTGTTGCTGTGGATTCTTTTACATTAGCTAAGTGCATGCTGCACACGGGACCTCAGTTTATCGTCTCATCCGAATGACTAGCGCCCAGAACACCACTCAAGGTCTAGTGGAGGGGGAGAAAATGTCGGCAGCTCAGCCGTGATTCGAACCAGCGCACTCACATTCTCTCGCTTCCTAGGTGGATGCACTACCTGTAGGCCATCACTCCACATACTCCAGTGAATGTGGATTTACTGCTCCTTTGGAACCTTTAAGACCTATTTACTTTTAACAGCTAGAATTAAAAGCATCCTTTTCAGCTGTAAGGGGGATGGGGGGGAATTCAGTTTTAAGGGCTGAATTCTCCTTAACAACTTTCTTTATGAATAAATAATGTTTTTCTTATTCCCATCTCAGAATTGTGGATATTATGTGTTCTTTTTTGGGTAAAAAAAAAAAAAAAGGGGCAAATTATGTGTGATTGTGGCAGCAGCTCAGTTTATGATACTGCGTGTGATAAACAGGAACTGTGTTTTGATGGAGATTTAACATTTCTTTTCTTTTTTTTTCTTCTTTTTTTTTTTTTTTTTACAGTTTCATTGAGTAGTAATAAAGTCTGTTAATGTTAACATACTGTTTGATGGTGTAGGTAATCATCTGGTGTTCAATAAAATAAACAGAGATTGTTTTGACAGACGTGAATTGAATTACAGAAATAAACCAAGTTGGCGACCATGAGGGCAGTCTGATGGAAAAGGGCTGTGCCTGGGGAAGCCAGCTGATGAAGACAGATAAGATAAGATAAGAATAACTTTATTATCTCCAACTGGAGAAATTTGGTCAGGTGCATTATCACAACATAGACAAGTAAACAACATTGGGACCATAACTGTAAAAGCCAACAACAGCCCCAACAAATATTACGAAGATACAAATGTAAAAAATATCACATACATCGTTTCATACATACATCCACACACTGCAGGTAATAACTAGTATTCTTAATGTAAAAACAGAAAGAATTAAGAAACATTATTTGAATATAATTATAAACATAGCCTACTATACTGCACATTGATTATAATAGACAGATAAGATAAGAATAAAGATGAATTGCGGAAAACCACAACCAGATAATCAGCACACACCCGCACCGCATCCCCCCCCCCCCACCCCCACCCCACCCCACACACGCGGATAACTTGATCAAACAAGAGTAATAAACATATGTTCTCAAATAAAAGCATTTCACATATTCGCTTTTAAAAACATTGCAATTAATTATTACATCGTAATTATTAAACAGAAATATATTTAGAATATGGACGTTAGCATTAGACATATTCATTGTACATTCATCCTGCATAAGATGAGCTGCTAGCAGTGGAGATCTCTCATATGCTACAGGGCAGAAAGAGGATTAAGTTGCGATAAGAAGCAGGACATACTATGGAATGCCACCTTGAAATTTCTGCAGTCAGAATTTGCCAGGTGCAAACTAAACAAACGAGTGGTCCAGAACACAGACACACGCACTTGCGCGTGAGCACACACATACACTCACGCATGCGCGCGCGCGCACACACACACACATACACACACAGGTGACACACTCAACTACACATGCAATTCTATTTTGTTATTGTAATCTAATCCACTCTAACCAAACAAATGTCATTTTTGGTGGTTGTTTTTCTGTTATGTTTTTGGAAGTGTATAATTATTTATCATAAATGGTAAAGAACAAAACATAATGTTGATATATTTTAGTGTTCTCCACGGAGATTTTGTTGAATATGTTATATGCTTTGTTGAATATTTAACATTTGGAACACTGTTGAATACAAATGTGAGGTTTGTTGGATCTGTAATGTTTAAAATGCTGTTGAATACAAGTATATTTTGTTGAGTGTATGTGTTTGTTTTGAATATTTCCCTTAATATGTGTGCATAATTCATTGAATATATATATATATAAATACATTTCATTTGATATGTGTGTATATTTTGACAACTTTGATATGTGCATATTTTATTTTAATATGATTGTATATTTTGTAAAACATGTGTGTGCAAATATTTTGTAAAATATATGTGTATATTTTACATATTTTTGTTGAATATGTGTGCATATTTTGTTGAATATATGTGTATATTTTGTTGAATATATGTGTACATTATTTCAGTACTCAAAATCAGGGTTACTAATCATGATTGTTGTTCATTGAATGCTTAAAAACATGTTGAGTAAATATCTTTTCGGTGTGAAATTGTATTTGCAAAACTGATTTTGGACCTTTTTTTTCCATGACACTTGATTTATTAGAATTTTGGAATTCTTTGCTATTTACACTATATGAAAAAAAAACCCAAAAAACCTGCTGCACAGAACATTCATTTATTGTACAGGCCTTGCTGTCTGTGGTAAGCTGGAAATAAGTCTGCTTGATTTTAATCTATGAAATGAAATCTTCTACAGCAGACTTAGAGTTGGAAGAATTCAACCGGTAACCATCTAAATCTAAATGCATGCACATGAATGTGCACGCAAACACACACACACACACACACACACACACACACACACACACACAGACAGACACACAGACAGACACACACACACACACACACACAGAGATATGCACACAAAGCACATGCACTCTCAAAGCACTCATACACACACATAATATGCATGCATGCATACATTTAGACACATTCACACCACACGTACATGCCCATGTAAACAACTTGAATTCACACACACACACACACACACACACACACACACACACATGGAGGAATTTTGTTTAATGTCCTGTCACACATATCGGTGATTGACACAACACACACATTCACACCACATGTATGTGCCCATGGAAACAGTTTGAATTCACACACACACACACACACACACACACATACATACACACACACACACCTGGCTGAAAGTAGATTTTGTGGGAACATAGGCATGACCCCATGCTTATCTGAGAGAACTTATACCACAGGAAAAAAAAGTGTGTGTGTGCTTCTGTTTTACAAGTATCAGAGGTGGACTTTGATGTCAAAGCAGTGCTGGACGTTGCAGACAAATATTGTGCTGTTTGTCCTTCTTTGGGACTTCTCAAGGCCTGACTAAGCGCGTTGGGTTACGCTGCTGGTCAGGCATCTGCTTGGCAGATGTGGTGTAGCGTATATGGATTTGTCCGAACGCAGTGACGCCTCCTTGAGCTACTGAAACTGGGACTGGACTTGTCGTTGCGATGTTCTGAAGTACTTCACTCGATAACTCCTGCATTGTTGTGCGTTTCTTTGTATGCGGTCTTTACGACAGTATTTTGTGTGGCATTGTCCGTTGCATCATTCTTCTTCTTCTTCTTCTGCATTCACTCGTATTGCACACGAGTGGGCTTCTACGTGTATGACTGTTTTTACCCCGCCATGTAGGCAGCCATACTCCGTTTTCGGGGGTGTGCATGCTGGGTATGTTCTTGTTTCCATAACCCACCGAACGCTGACATGGATTACAGGATCTTTAACGTGCGTATTTGATCTTCTGCTTGCATATACACACGAAGGGGGTTCAGACACTAGCAGGTCTGCACATATGTTGACCTGGGAGATCGTAAAAATCTCCACCCTTTACGCACAAGGCGCCGTCACCATGATTCGAACCCGGGACCCTCAGATTGACAGTCCAACGCTTTAACCACTCGGCTATTGTGCCCGTCGTCCATTGCATCAAATTGTCATCACGTTTCATTATTGAATTTTGTTGTTAGGCTACCACCAGTTATGATATATTGCATTGACTGTAATTTGTCTTTGTAACATGCTGTTTTGTATTGTGTTACACTGAGTTGTGTTATTTTCTGTTGTATTGTATTTTGCAGTTGTGGTTAATTCCATCATTTTTTTTTTTTTTTTTTTCCTTTTTCACAATGGATTACCATGTATCAAATTCCAACTGCTGTGTCCAGAACAAGTGCATTATTATGCCACAATCCTCGTAGAAAATATATTTATTTGGTTTTTGCATGCATTCCACCATGGTGTTTTTTTTTTACTTATTTTCTTTTTGGAACGCAAAGTACTTACAGCGCAAGGGACCACAAATTATATCACCCCATCGAAAACTCCAGACCACAGTTCAAAACTTCTTGATGAAAATCTCTCCCCCCCCCCCCCCTCACCCCCCTCCCTAGCCCCCCTCCCCACATGCATATGACCAAAGATTAATGACCTATCAATACTACACTGAGTTTAGTGGATTTTGTTTTGTTTTGTTTTGCTTTTTTTTTCCCCCATGCAGAACTCATGCAGTAATCTCCATAGTTTTTAACTTTGATTTTCTGTTGTTGTTGTTAATAAAGTAATTAAGTTAATAAAGTAATCATATTTCTTCCCTCCCCCTTCTCTCCTCCTCCTCCTCCTCCCCCCCCCCCCCCCCCATATCTTCCTCTCCCATCTCCATGTCCAGGTTCAGTTCATACAGTAATCTCCTAAGTTTTCAATTCTAAATTTTCCATTAATAATTTAACGAAGTATTCTTATTCATAACGTTTTTTTTGTTTCAAGTTTTCAACCCTACAGGATTGATATTGCATCACTTTGAGATTTCTGTCAGCAGTAATATTTTAACTGAACTTTGGATCCTCTCTAAATATGTATGTCTAAAATTTCATCAGCGTCACAAGTGGTCAGTGTGGCAGAGTTGAGCTCCAAAAATTATTAAGAAATGTTCTTTTTGCACTCTGTATTCAACAAACAGACAGACAGACTGAAATATACACTCCCAGTAAAGAGAGCCTGTAGAATGATTAACTAATCCTTAGAGTCAAACAAGAGAACACTGGCCATTAAGGAGAAGCGTGAGCGAAGGAAGCATGGCTCAACTTCTGGAGATATTTTCCCTTGCAACACCTGTGGGAAGTGCTGCGCATCCAGAATCGGCCTCTTCTCCCATATGAGGACACACACCGACAAATAAGCCTGCCTGCCTACTCATCCGTCAGTCCGACCGGAGACTCCATGATGAGAGTCAAGTAAATTACTTATTGGCTAGCTCCCTAAAGGTCAAGTTGTTCAGTGTTTGGTCTTGATTTGGTGAAGGCTGCATTGTTCGAGGGGGTCTTCTTCTTCTTCTTGCCTTTCACAGTGACACCATCAGTCCAGCTTTGGTGATCAATGATGTTGTTTTCTCCAGCTCTTGATGGTTGCCATACAGTTCACGAGTGGACTGTCGACAGGCCACACATATTGTCTCGCCTGTTTATATATATGGGGCAGTTTCGGAGAATGTTCTCCACTGTCTGGTCTTCCTGTCCACCGGGGCAGGTGGGAGATGGCACCAGCTTCAGTTTTTGGTACGCCATGTGATGGTTCAGTCTGTACCGGCCGTTGCGAAGTCTCACCAGGACACTTTGCTGCCCTCTGGGTAATGTGGGAGATGGCACCAGCTTCAGTTTTTTGGTACGCCATGTGATTGTTCAGTCTGTACCGGCCATTGTGAAGTCTCACCAGGACACTTTGCTGCCCTCTGGGGAAGTGTGGCAGTCCCTGATTGTTGCAGGTGCTTTAAGTGAGGGACTTTATTTGGGTCACTCCCCTAAGGTGCCCTGTTTTGGCCAGCCCATCAGTTTGCTTATTTCCTTTCATTATCAGTTGTTTCGCTTGTCAGTTTAACGACTTCTCTTTTATGAAGTCCTTTAAGTAATTTCCTGTGATTGTATTTTGATTTTTTTTTCTTTTTTTTTTTCAAATTTCACCCACATTTCACCCTCGTTTGCCCAGTTTCCCCCAACCCTCCATTCATTCACATCTCCCACCCCTTCTAACCGATAATACTCAAATGTATTCATAAATACTTTAACAAAACGTCTTCAATCACCAATATGTGTGACGGGACATTAAACAAATAATTCCTCCTCATTTCCAGACTGTGCAGTGGGTTGAGATCCACTGGAGGACCACCCATCGGCTTCTTGCCACTTTTTGTAGCATTGTCAACAAGGGTCGGAGCTTGTTGTTCTGAAAGGCCTGCAGAACTGACAGAGCATCTGTCAGGAAAACAACTTGGCTGCAGTGATCGTCTGAATCCTGAATCATGGAGGTGGCCTGCACGAGTGCTTCAGTCTCTGCATGGTAGTCGATGCAGTGTTTAACAGCAGCTGTCTCTCCTTCAAGGAAGCGTATCATGATGCCTGCACCCCCCACTGGTCACTGCGTTGATTCCTGTTCTGTCAGTATATGCATGGATCCATGCTTCCTGTAGGAACGAACAAATAATTCGGGATGGGGATGAAATGATTGACAAATAGTAAAGAATTGTAACTCTCTCCATTCACAAGGTACACAACTTCAAGTCAGTGCTGCTGATGCTACTGATTCAGCTAGCACACAGGTAAATAAAAAAAACCTCCGAGGCAACCATGTGTTTGTTCTGTATTGTCCATTGTCCATGTGTTCTGTGTGGCTTGTTCAGGATTAAAGAGGCTATGCCAGTCTTGAATAAAAGCTTATTTGTGTTTGCACATAACTTCTGTCTTTGCTGCTGTATGCGTATGTCAGATGATTGGTGTAAGGACAGGCCCGGCGCTTCCTTTTTTGAGGAAGTGTCTGGGTTTGTTCTAAAGTACCTTTTATTTACCTGTGTGCTAGCTGAATAGGTAGCGTAAGCAGCATTGACTTGAACTGTGTACCTTGTGAATGGAGAGAGTTACCGCTCTTTACTATTTGTCAGTCCTGTGGGAACTTTTCAGCAATCACAGTTTGAAGGAGTGAGTTCTGGGTGTCCTTCTGGATGGGAGGTCCACCTGGTGTTCCAAGGGGGAGTCCTGGGGTTCAGCTTTATGACAAAACCCATTATACACCCCTTTCTCTGTGTAGCTTCATGATTGTTACCTCCCCTTCTGAACCATGCATTTGTGCTCAGTCCTTTGGTTGGTGTGGAACAGGCGCAGATTAATATATAAGCCTCAGTGTGTTTCTTGGCATATGTCACAGGGGGTCTAATTTTTAACTTTATGAATAATCCTTTGGAAGACTTTTGGTGAATACAGAAGGGTGTATGAAAATATCGCAACTTGACTTGATTAAAAAATCATAAATGTTGAAGTGGAACATTTTGAAATAAGAATTACTGCACTAATGTGCAGTAGTTTCAGTCTATGGGGCTGATCTTCATGTGGCGTTTCTTGACTTGCCAACAATGGTGTATGAGAAAATATTGCAGACTTATACAAGTTATAATATTTATAAAAATAAAATAAAATAAAAATTAAAGAAATGTTTTAAAGTTGATAATTCTGTACACAATCATGTGGAATGTCTTCCACCTATACATAGGATTTGTAATAGTTTGGTTATCTCCACAAACTTGCCCTGAAGAGTGTTTGGAAAGGTTCACTTCAATGATAGTCATACCGTGATTTTTGTTAGGCATTTTCTTGATTCAGCTACGCTGTCGTCACACATTTAGTTTAGGGACTATCAGCTACTGTTCTTTACATAAAGTAATTACAAAGCTTTTTTTTTTGTCACACAGGCCAAATCATGTCAATGAGTGGCTGTGCATTCTTATGCACAGATTCATGTGCATGTGTATACATATATGTGTTGAGGATGTTAAAGGTGCACGCCTACACGCATGTGTGTCATGTAGGGGGATGTGGCTACTATTCTCATTGATTATTATTTAATTGATCATTTATTTGTTCGGACATTTTTGATTTATATCGTGGTGCCTGTCATGAAGATCTCAAAAAAACTTGTTGGTCGTTGTGATGCATTTTACTGGTCCTTGTTACGAATCAGGAAACAATGAAGATTATTATATCGCTTGTAACTGTTTATGAATATTATCTGCTGCCGGTTTGAGTTCATGGAGGTTCTGTTTTGTTTGTGGTTATTTTGCATTGGAGTGTCAATATTTGTCTTTGTGTGTGTGTGTGTGAGTGTGTGTGTTTGTGTGCCTGTCTGTCTGTCTCTCTGTCTCTCTCTGTCTGTCTCTTTCTGTGTGTGCATACAACCTGGTGCATGCTTACCTCTTCTTGTGATAACTTCTTTTCCTGCTTTCAATGCAGTGGCCTTTTACATGCATGACCGTTCTTGCCCTGCCCTGCAGTCATCCTCCATTTTTGGGGACTGAGTTTGCATGGTGGGTATGTTCCAGTTACACAATAAACCACTGAACACCAACATGAAATGCAGGATCTTAAACATACTAGGCCCAACGCTCGGCTTATATCACAGATTGACATAAGTTTACATTTAAGTTTACATTTGGGCCAACAGCAAAGTGAGAGCTGTATTATCAATGGTTTCTCCAGTCAATGGGAAACTATTTACAGCTTAGTCTTTTGTGGACTATGACTCTCAAACTAGGAGGCAAAATTGCACTGGCTCTTAGTGCTGCAGCCTTGTGGGCTAGTTGGCCTTTGGGAACCATCCCAACGCCAACTGTCCTAAAACCCTCTTGGCCGAGAGAGTGGGGATGTAACTTGGGCAAGACACTCTCCACTATAATCAAATTCTAGCCCAAATAGTCGGAACAGCAGTTGCCTCCTCTGCTGTTCTGATGGTCATAGTCGGACACGACTGACTATCATATATATATATATATATATAAACACACGTAATCAATCTTTTGTATGCACATACACACAAAGAGGGTTCAGGCACAATTAAAAGCATATCTGTTGAACGTGGGAGATTGGAAAACTCTCCATCCTAAGCACTGAACGCAGCCGGTTCAAACCCAGGGCCCCCAGACTGAAACTCCCAACTCTTTTAACCGCTCGGCTCAAGTGCCCGTTTTCTTGATACCAGATCATAACAACTGTTCACCTTAGACATTTTTTTTTTTTTTTTAACTCTTTCCATACGAACAGCGAAAGAGACGACGTTAACAGCGTTTCACCCCAATTACCATCATCAAAATATTGCAAGCGGAAGGCTCTTATACTGAAGAGGTGAATGTTGACAAAGAATACCACAATTCTGACGACAGAAGCTAAAGGTTGGGTCATTCAGACACCCACTGGACATCTGAGGGGTCTGTGTAGAGGAGAAGAGAGGACTGGCCGTACTGAGTGAGTTAACCTGTTTGACCCACAACTCACTTCTATCTACCACTATACGAATCATGCCAAAAGCATCACTTATACAGGTGTGGACTGGAAATTGTCAATGTGGACACAAGCTGACACACGAGTCACACTAACATGTAGGAACAAAAAGCCCAGGAATGGCAAGAGAGGAAAGGAAGTGGAATGCTAGAGGTGAAAGAGAGACTTTTTTTTTCTTTTTTTTTTAAGATTTAAAATAGATTTTTAAACAAAAATTCTATCTTTAAGTCTGTTGTTGACAGGCGCAATAGCCAAGTGGTTAAAGCGTTGGACTTTCAGTCTGATGGTCCCGGGTTCGAATCATGGTGACAGCGCCTTGTGGGTAAAGGGTGGGGATTTTTACGATCTCCCAGGTCAACATATGTGCAGACCTGCTTAGTGCCTGAACCCCCTTCGTGTGTGTATACGCAAGCAGAAGATCAAGTAGGCATGTTAAAGATCCTGGAATCCATGTCAGCATTCAGTGTGTTATGGAAACAAGAACATACCCAGCATATGCACACCCCCGAAAGTGGAGTGTGGCTGCCTACATGGCAGGTTAAAAACGGTCAAACACGTAAAAGCTCACTCACGTTTATACAAGTGAACGTGGGAGATGCAGCCCGCGAACGCAGAAGAAGAAGACAAGTCTGTTGGACGGGAGCTACAGATGGAGATAGTTATTTCATGGGGTAGGGATACAGATGGTGTGAAGAGAGGTGAGGGAGTGGGTCACTGGGTTGGGGGTCTTGTGCGGTGTGGATGGAGTAGCTGGGGAGAAAAACATAAAAGTTTGCATCTTTCCCTGTGTGTGTGTGTGTGTGTGTGTGACTGATATCATATATGTGTGTCATCCTTGTGAAACGTCCACAGATGGCAAAATTTTTATCTGGCCACCATTGATATTGAACGACCCAGGTAAAGTTAGGAAGATTAGACCACCAACACCAAGATGGCTTTATCTTTAAACAGGAATGAACAACAACAACAATGATAAATAGCTCCTTCCAAGGTCACTGGTTGCAGTCAACAAGACTTCACGCTTGGCTTCACACACTTGCACCATTACAAAGAAATATGATAACAATTATAGTTATTAACTCTCTCCATACGAACGGCGAAAGAGACGACGTTAACAGCGTTTCTCCCCAATTACCACCATCAAAATATTACAAGCGGAAGGCTCTTACACTGAAGAGGTGAATGTTGACAAAGAATACCACAATCAATTCTGACGATGGAAGCTAAAGGTTGGATCATTGAGACACCCACTGGACATCCGAGGGGTCTGTGTAGAGGAGAAGAGAGGACTGGCCATACTGAGTGAGTTAATCATATTTATATAATGCATAGTCTTGTGTGATGCAACTCTACTCTCTCTATATGTCTGCACTCCACCCACATAATCTATGTACTGAACACCACACACATTCACAGACAGTCATTCACACACACATGATATACTTCTGTTTATGTTTTATTGTGTCTTGTAAATCTTAAGGTTTTATGACAATAAAATGTTCTATTCTTTATTCTATTCTATTCACATTGCTTTAACTTAAAAAGCTGAGGAGATATGTTGGCAAAATAAACAAAAGATTGATTTTAAATTCACTCTGAGTGTTACTTACACAGACTGGATGTTTGCCTGTTCTTCATATCAGCCAACAAAATGCCTTGGAGTCACCTGAAACCTACAAGGATTACTTCTAAGTCTGCAACACTCATCGATCACATATATACTTCAAAAACCAAAAAAAAAAAAAAAAAAGCAAACAAAATAAAAAGAAAAGAATTATTCTTTCCAACATTCAAATTTGTGATCAATTAATTACTTGTTTCATGTGCTTAGACTAAACATGATGTAAAAGTTGGTTGGGTCTTTTTGTTGTTGCTTTTGTGTGTGTATGGTTTTTTTTGTTTGTTTTTTTTTGGTTGGTTTGTGTTTGTGTTTGATATGATGAGAGTGTTTTGTTAACAGATTTTTTTTTTTTTTTTTTTTTTTTTTGAGTAGATGAATTCCAGTCTTTCTTATGTATATCAGTTTTCTGATTCCAGTGAAGTTTACCAGTCGTGACTGAAATCTTGTATCACAATTTTCTCATTGCCTCTCATTAATTGTAACCATGCACTGTAAAAACTACTCCCAGAAGCACAACAGAGAATGACAAGAGGAAATCATGATAAACTCAAATGTCAAAGACATAGTGTCAATAGCTTTAAATGTTAAGCAAGAAAGATAACCCTCCCAACCCCACCACCCCACCCCTCTCCACCAGACCTTGAGTGGTGGTCTGAGTGCTATAGTGGAGTGATGGCCTAGAGGTAACGCGTCCACCTAGGAAGTGAGAGAATCTGAGCGCGCTGGTTAGAATCACGGCTCAGCCGCCAATATTTTCTCCCCGTCCACTAGACCTTGAGTGGTGTTCTGGACGCTAGTCATTCATATGAGACGATAAACCGAGCTCCCGTGTGCAGCATGCACTTAGCGCACGTAAAAGAACCCACGGCAACAAAAGGGTTGTTCCTGGCAAAATTCTGTAGAAAAATCCACTGCGATAGGAAAAACAAATAAAACTGCACACAGGAAAAAATACAAAAAAAAAGTGGTGGCGCTGTAGTGTAGCGACGCGCTCTCCGTGGGGAGAGCAGCCCGAATTTCACACAGAGAGGTCTGTTGTGATAGAAATACAAATACAAATATATAGTCTTTTGGATGAGACGATAAACAGAATTGGGGTCCATGTGCAGCACACTCTTAGCACACCTAAAAAGAGCTCAGCAGGCGACAAGGAATTGTCCCTTGGAATCTTCTCTAGAAAAAATTAATTTTTTTATGGTAAAACGAATACACTTGCAGACATTAAAAAAAACTGTGGTGATACACTCTCGCTGGGGAGAGCTGCGTGAACTGAATTTCATTCAGACAAATCTGTTGTGACAAAACAAAGGAAAATAAACAAACAAATACAATACAATACAATACAATACAAAACAATACAATACAAGCACTCAGTTTTCACAGAGTATTAGAGAGAGAGGTGGCTCAAGTATCAGACAACCGAAAACACTGAACACAAGCTTGACATCAACCATTATAACTGGCACTTCTTTAAGAGTATAGGGTCAGTATGTATTCCCTGAATGCCCTCTTTTCCTTTTCATATCAAGGCTCCAGGCAAGGGCTCACCAAGCTGTGCTGGATGTAGGTTTAGGCGGAGAAGGTGTGGCAGATTGCACGGATTTATAAATATTTATAAGTCTGTTTGTCAATCCAATTATAATTATAAGTCTGTGGGTCAATCCATGTCCATACAGCATCTTTGGGGGATCTCTTCTTCTGCAGTGTGCTGTCTTGTTCGCTCCTGTCCACAGTTTTTCATCACATTCACGCTGGCTGGTGAATGGTTGAGGACTGAGTGTAGAAAAGCACTGACACAAGTGCTTATTTGTTATCAACAACGTTAAGTTGTTTTTGTCTTTTCATAACACAGGTTCCTTAAAATCCAGTTTGCAGACCATGCACTATATAGGCTACCATTTACAAATCAACATTCTTCCATTCAATGAGAATGCAAAAAAAAAAAAAAAAGCAATATTGATGCACAAAGTCATTACTGGCTCTGTACCGCCTACTATTACAGAAAGTTTCCCAACAATACTTCACAAGTCAGGCCTTGTGTCGAGTGGAAGCTCCTATGCAAATATATTGGAACCATTCACCGTTGTCTAAGAGTCAAATGGATCACAAGCCATACTAAGTTATTTACCCACTTCTTTCCTTAACTTCTTTTTTCAAAAAAGCTTTTAACGTTTTTTCTTTGTGTGTGTGTGTGTGTGTGTGTGTGTGTGTGTGCATTGTAGTGATAAGGGCAGTATGAGTGTTTTCAGGATGCACGCTTCAAGCACACAAACACGGAAGCCAATATGGCTTTGGCAACGTTTGTTTCCCTTCGAACTTCCCGTAGTAAAAAGATAACATGTGACATCATATCCGCTTTATTCCATACTAGAAATAACCATGTGAGTAGCTGCGAAAGTGTCTGTTTTCATGAAATGCAAACTTATTGAGTGTCTGACATTGTAAGTATAATTGTTTTATTTTTTATTCTGTTCCAGGGCCACTGGGAAAAGTTGGGCAGAACAGGTTGACGAAGGAGACGATGGTAAGTTTATAGTTTGTAGGTTCGTTCTTCGAAACGTTCATCATAAGCATATGTTCGGTTTGAACGTTGACTTTCACTTTCAGACTAAAGTCGTCTTCTGCAGATGACAATCGTCTGTAACGTTTAGGCAATGAACAAAATGTGACCTTAGGCCTAAAATCTGGCAGTTACTGACAAAAAAACAAACAAAAAACAACAACAGACGTTACAAACTAAAACCAAGGGTCACAGGACATTGGTCTGTTTGGGGTCAGATTTGCAAAGTTGTTGTGTTTGTCGTCTTTTTTTTTTTTTTTTTTTTTTATAGTTTGTTGTTTGTTTGTTTGTTTGATAATTTACTATCATGACAGGTATTGATGTTGTTAACTGAACCATGTAAGTAATAGCTTGACAGTCCTATCTCTGTTATTGTTTGATGACTTGTGAATAATACAGCAACAGGTGTTTGTGGTATTGTTGAACTGCAGTCTGAATATGAATTGATACACTGAGCCATCAGTTTTGTTAATCTTACAGTATATGACTGATGATTATACTATGACACACTAACAGATATTTGGGTTATTTTTTAACTGCAACTTGACAAATATCATGGCAGGTATCTGTGTTTCTTTTTGATTAGAGCATGTGTTTTTGTTAAAATGTTGGACTACAATCTGAATCAGAACTGATACACTGAACCGTCAGTTTTGATAATTAATCAGTGTATAAGTGACTAATTATTTAGTAATACTGTGACACGCTGACAGGTATTTGGGTTACTGTTTGACTGCTACATGACTGAGACCATGACAAGATATTTGTGCTATTGTTTGAATGCAACATGTGACCAATATGACATAAATTTGTAATATCATCATAGTATAATGTGTGAAAGATAGCACATCATGACAGGTATCTGTGGTAATACTAATAGACTGCAACATATGACTGACTAATAAGTCTTATAAAGACAGGTATTTGTTTTATTGTTTGACTTCATTCTGTGACTGATGTCATGTCTGGTACATAAATTTGTGTTATTCAGCGTGTTGTTGAACAGCAACATATTACTACCATAATAATCATGTGAGATATTTGTGGTAATTTTCTTGTGCAACGTGTGACAAATAATCGTGACAGGCATCCTGCCGCCAAACACAGAGGAGTTTGATGAAAAGAAGGGGATGAAAAAGATCACAGAATACAAGTACAATGAAGATGGAAAGATTGTCAAGGTGAGCGTCTGTGAACGTTTTGAACAGGTTACTGATTGTTGCCTTTTCTTTCAGCCCCATGCATCCCAGCCTTAGAGGAGTGTTGCTTTTACAGTGTTTCAAATCCAGATTGTTTCATGGTTCTAGCCACACCATGGTCATGTTCTTTACTTGTCTTATTGTCCGTGGATCAGAGAAAGATGTCAGTGTCATGATTAAAAGTATGTTTTTGTGTACTCTTATTCTGTTGTTACCTAACTTACCATCTCATTTTGTGTACGAGAGCGTGTGTGAATTTGTGTGTTTGTGTGTGTGTTTGTGTGAAAGAGTGATTTCATTGGTTGTTAAGTTCTTCTTGCTATTGTTTTTTTGTTGTTTTTTGGGGGTTTTGGGTGTGGGTGTGTGTGTGTGTGTGTGTGGATTTGTGCACTGAAACTTGAATTGATCAGTTTTGTACCAGGGAAAAATGTCTAGAAACAGATCATGGAGTGTTCTCTGAAGTCCTTTTGAGTGTTTAGTTGTCGTTGTGACTGTCATTTAATCCTCAACAGTTCTAGTCAGTTTGGTTTCACATTTGAATAAACTGAGCACATCACAGACATTTGTGTTTATCATCAAACAAAATGATTGTGACAGGTTCTGGTTTGGAAAATGCATGTCAAGGCTGCCCAATAGAAGAGTGAAAATAGAAAACTCTTACTTGCATTAAAACTGCAGTCTTCTACTCCATGTCATAATACCTCTTCTCAAATTAGAGATGAATGAATCAAGCACTTTTGATTTGCAGACAGTCAAGACGTATCAGACAAAGACTCTGAAAGTGTCCAAATCCATAGCCCAGAGAAAGGTGAGTTCACAGAAAGCAGCTGTGGTGTTTCATGGTAAGGATGAGAAGCCTTTGGCTTGTGTGTAAAGTATTACAACAATGTTAGATGTATTGCAAAATTGCATTTTGTTGTATTGTATTTTAACATTTGGTTGATACTAATGATAGCGAGTTTGTTTATGTGCTCTTGTGTGTAAGTTGTAACATCGTGTGTGTTTACAATATCATGTCATTGCCAACATTGCATGCTTCCATGTCACTTTTCATTTCTCTTTTCCTGTCGATTTCCAGGTAGCCCTGTATAACAACCACAGCAGAAAGATGTTGATGAATGAATGTAAGATTTGTGAAATGGATGGGTGAGAGATGTGGAATTAAAAAATTGTAAAAAAACAACCACCCCCAAAACCACCAAATAAAAAAACAAAAACAAAAAAAAAAACATTGTTTGTGTATGTGTGTGTGCATGTTTCCCAGTGTCTCTCATATTTCCTCCGTTACCAGACAAGTTTAAAATCACACACCAACACTAGTTTTGCACACATTTCCAGGCATTGCCAAACTTGATTTCTACATATCGTATCTTGAACACAACATTTAATTCAGAAAATGTATACTTTTGGTAGGTTTTGTGATGCTTGGTGTGGGTTTTTTTTATCTTAACTTATCCCATCCCACTCAAACCATTCCCTTAAAAATACTAAATATATGAGGACTACTCATAAACCCTCCACATATATTACAAATGATACATATGCAACGTTCATGCAAATAGAATTAATTCAGCTTCCTGGGTCTGTCAGACATGAAACAAAGTATAATAGAGTATAAGTATGCTAAGTTTTTGTATAAAATTATGACATGCACATGTTTGTTTTGCAGACTTGGAAAAAGTTTGGTGCTGCAGAGCGAGACCCTCCCGGTCCCAACCCAGCCAACACAGTTATTTCTGAAGAGATCTTTATGCAGTTTGTCAGTAGTAATGAGGTAAATGTATTCTTGTCTTAGGAGAGGAACTTGTGGGTGGGAGTATGTCTGCATATAATTATGCAGATTTCCTTTTGGGCGTTTCTGCTTTTAGAATTTTTTAATATTTGTTAGTTTTGGTAGGAAGACATTTGCATCCATTATACAGCCATACGGTTGAGTTGCAGAAGCGGTTTTAGCAGCGCTTTGTTTGCTTAGCAGTAAGAAGTTTCGAAAGTCTACACTTATCCCATAGACATAGAGAAATTCTGAAATTAAGCTTCATCATACATCATGCTTTGATCCACAGACGTAGGGAAATTCTTCATGGAAAACAAACTTACTCCATTGACTTAGGGAAATTCCGAAAGGAAAACAGAGTGCTGCTAAGATCACTTGTACAACCCAGACCCCAGCCACAAGCTTTCCAGTATTTTAAAAATTAGTCACTTCCCATCTGTGGAAACTACACTTGGGCCAATGGAAGGTGTTGAAATTTGGGGTGGGGGCTTGCAGGGAACTGAGTGTTTACCGCCTGAATGTTTTATATTCTCTGGGGAAAAAGAGAGACAAGAACAATGAAGTTGTTTGTTTTTTGGGGTTTTTTTGTTTTTGTTTTTTGGTTGTTGTGAATACCTATATTCATTGATTTTTGACTCACTTGTGAAAACAAAGTGAGTCTATGTTTTCTACTTTTTGTGATTGTTTGTTTGCTGTTGTTTTTTCTTGTCAGTGATTGTGTGAGTATTACTGTATAAGTGTATTACACAGGTTTCCATGTTTTGCTGATTTCCATATTGTCCATATCGGCATTACTAGTGATTCCATCTCCCCCTCTATTGTACTTTGTTCCAGTATTTAGCTGCAGCTAGACCCTGGCCCATAAACTTTTTCAGTATTACAAAAACAAAACAAAAATTAGTCACTGCCACCCGTGTGATGGTTGGCAGTTTTCAGTTTTGGGTAATCGTGACAGTTAATAGTGCTGGCCATGGCATAGTGATACTAGTTCTATCAGTACAGTGGGTGTCTGTTGTTCTGTTTGATGGGCGCAGTAACTGAGTGATTAAAGTGTTGGACTTTTAATCTGAGGGTCCGCGTGGGTTTGAATCTCGGTAATGGCGCCTGGTGGGTAAAGGGTGGAAATTTTTCCAATCTCCCAGGTCAGCATGTGCAGACCTGCTAGTGCCTGAACCCCCTTCATATGTATACGCACGCAGTAGATCAAATATGCTAGTTAAGGATCCTGAAATCTCTGTCAGTTTTCTTTGGGTTATGGAAACAAGAACATACCCAGCATGCACACCCCTGAAAATGGAGTATGTCTGCCTACATGGCGGGGTGAATAAACAAAACAGTCATACATGTATCAAAAATGTTACATGTCTGTCTGAGTGTGTATGTGCGTGTGCCTGAAATCTGAATGACGCAGGAAACAAATGATGAGCGCCCACTGGCAGCCGTAAGTCGGCTCTACCCAGCTAGGCAGCCAGTAGGGCAAATGACCCCTTGTTTGTAAAGCGCTTAGAGCTTGGTCTCCAACCTAGGGTAGACGCTGTGTAAGTATCCATATCGTATCACATCATATATCATATCATATATATATCATATCATATCATATATATATATCATTCTGTGCAACAGCAAAAGCAGCCGGATGATGATGATGACCCGCTGAGCAAGCTGAAGAACCAGAAGATCGTGCAGTGCCGCATCTGCAAAGGGGACCACTGGACCACCAAGTGCCCTTACAAGGACACCCTGGCTCCGCTGCAGGTGAGTTCACTTCACAGGGCGACGTGGTTCGCATCCACTATGATGCCAGCTGTCTTGCCACCCCCCCCAGCTGGTTGCGGTTTTGTTTCAGTGTTGCGCCAAATGTCAGAATTTGTTCTGACAAGTTCATTTTTTGGCTGCCTCGGGTCAGCCACCTGCTGCTTGCTTGTTCTTATTTCGCTTGGAAGTTTTGTGAGATGCATGGTGTAATGAGCTTGTGTTGGGGCTGTGAGTCGCACTGCTAGTCATGTGTTGGGGTAGTGAGTCGCACTGCTAGTCATGTGTTGGGGTAGTGAGTCACACTGCTAGTCATGTGTTGGGGAGGTGAGTCGCACTGCTAGTCATGTGTTGGGGCGGTGAGTCACACTGCTAGTCATGTGTTGGGGTGGTGAGTCACTCCACTAGTCATGCGTTGGGGTAGTGAGTCGCACTGCTAATCATGTGTTGGGGCGGTGAGTCACACTGCTAGTCCTGTGTCGGGGTGGTGAGACGTATGTCAAGTCATTTGTTGGGGTAGTGAGTCACATTCCTAGTTATGTGTTAGGGTAGTGAGTCCACTGCTAGTCATGTTTGAGTAGTGAGTCATACAGCTAGTCCTGTGTTGTGGTAGTGAGTCATATTCCTAGTCATGTGTTTGGGTAGTGAGTAGCACTGCTAGTCATGTGTTTGGGTGGTGAGTCACTCCACTAGTCATGTGTTGGGGTAGTGAGTCGCACTGCTAGTCATGTGTTGGGGTGGTGAGTCACACTGCTAGTCATGTGTTGGGGTGGTGAGTCACTCCACTAGTCATGTGTTGGGTTGGTGAGTCACACTGCTAGTCATGTGTGTGGGTAGTGAGTCACACTGCTAGTCATCTGTTTGGGTGGTGAGTCACTCCACTAGTCATGTGTTGGGGTGGTGAGTCACACTGCTAGTCATGTGTTGGGGTAGTGAGTCGCACTGCTAATCATGTGTTGGGGCGGTGAGTCGCACTGCTAGTCATGTGTTGGGGCGGTGAGTCGCACTGCTAGTCATGTGTTGGGGTAGTGAGTCACACTGCTAGTCATGTGTTGGGGTGGTGAGTCACACTGCTAGTCATGTGTTGGGGTAGTGAGTCACACTGCTAGTCATGTGTTGGGGTGGTGAGTCACACTGCTAGTCATGTGTTGGGGTGGTGAGTCACACTGCTAGTCATGTGTTGGGGTAGTGAGTCGCACTGCTAGTCATGTGTTGGGGTGGTGAGTCACTCCACTGGTCATGTGTTGGGGTAGTGAGTCATTCCACTAGTCATCTGTTGGGGTGGTGAGTCACACTGCTAGTCATGTGTTGGGGTGGTGAGTCATTCCACTAGTCATGTGTTGGGGTGGTGAGTCACTCCACTAGTCATGTGTTGGGGTAGTGAGTCATTCCACTAGTCATCTGTTGGGGTAGTGAGTCACGCTGCTAGTTATGTGTTGGGGTGGTGAGTCATACTGCCAGTCATGTGTTGGGGTGGTGAGTCACATTGCTAGTCTCAGGTGACGAAGCCGAGTCAGGGCAGTTGTGTGCGCACTGAACCCATGTTGAGCAGACTTACCTGCTGATGGGTTTGCCTCAACAGAAGACTGAAAAGAACGTGATTATTTTCTTGGATACATAATATAGTGTATGCCGATCAAACTGAGGGTTTGAGAGTTCCTAAAAAAAATTCAAAATGTCCCCCAGATATTTTGAAACTTCCTAAAAAGGAGTTTTAATTACACATACCCAACTAGTGCAGACTCCGGCAGGGGTCTGACGTTCCTGTCCTGTGCAAACTACTATCTGCCTATGCGGAGAAGACGAAACTACGGCCGATAACCTTCCGGAAGTAGGTAACCTCCCCTTTGTCCCGCTGGCTAGCGCCCTCTTTTTCCGGCAGCCATCATGACTCCTGTTCCTGTGCTCTTCATACGGCTAAGTTTTTTTTTCGTATTTTCTGCCTGTCTGTCGATTCTCTTTTCTTTGCGCTACATTTATCAGCACAGCTGTGGTCCACAGACCTCCCCCACAATACAGCTGCAGACCTCTGTCTTCTTTGCCCGCACCAATATCCTTAGGCGACACAGTACACTCTACTTTCGTCGAATTCTGCTTGGCGTTCCCAAAAAGGAGTTTCAAAGGGGTGGGCATCTCTGCTAGAAGGCTGGCACTGTAACCAGGCTGTGTGAACTGGACATTTTTTTTGTCCACCTCTGAACTTGAGTATGATAATTGTATACATGTTATGAGTGTGTTATCTCCGGTATATTTTGGACTTTGATGTCATTTGCAGAATTTCTCACAGCTTTTTTTTATGCTAAGTTTTCCTTTTGTTCTGATTGAGCTTGTGGTTTGCAGGTAGGTTTCCACACACCCTGTTTCAGTATGATGATACACTGGTAGGTCACAAATAAACTGAAAAACTTGGTTACATGTACCAGTGCAAGCAGTATTTTGTTGTTGTTGTTGTTGGATTTCCGATGCTGTATACTGTAATCAGTTGTTCAGAAAAGAAAAATCTGCCATAATCATTGATTTACACAAGCGCGCGCGCACACACACACGCACACACACACACATTCACCTGCAGTGACTGTCAAAAAACACTCGCCAACTATGTATTTCAGTGCATGCGTATTAGATGACCATTTATTTCTTTGTTCCCTCTGTTCTTTGTTGTGTCTATTAATCCTTCCGGATTTTATGACAATAAATGAAGTCAAGTCACACAGATGCATACACACACTATATATATATATATACACACACGCACATTTGATCGGGATCAGCGGATGTGTAACATTGTTTAATGAAGTTTATTTCATCCTGGACGTTGACGCTTACCTGAGTGTTGTAATGTACAACAAGTTTTGTTGGTGTGAAAATTGATATATATTAATAAATAACTCTTTAAAAAAAAAAAAAAAAAAAAAAAATCAATTAGAAAACAACTTTTTTTTTTCCCCAGTGAAAGGGTTTATGTTATACTCACTCACCTTCATATCATCAATGTCCATTTTTGACGGGCACAACAGCTGAGTGGTTTAAGTGTTGCACTTTCAATCTGAGGGTCCGGGGTTCGAATCTCGGTAACGGCGCCTGGTGGGTAAAGGGTGGAGATTTTTCCAATCTCCCAGGTCAGCATATGTGCAGACCTGCTAGTGCCTGAACCCCCTTCGTGTGTACACACACGCAAAAGATCAAATACCTTTGTCAGTGTTCAGTGGGTGATGGAGACATGAAAACACCCAGCATGCATAAACCACGACAGAATCATCAGCAAGTCGATGTTAATCATGTAACGGAAAGAAAATAAATGTGTCTGCAGGAGAAGCTGTCAGAAGAGCCAAGAAAGGCAGCAGAGGAGGCTCCAGCGGGCGGAGAGGGGGGCGGGGGCGGGAGGTCTGGGGGGCCCGGTCCCAAGACAGCAGGCGGCAAGTACGTGCCTCCCAGCCTGAGAGACGGCGGGGGCAAGGGGCGGGGGGAGTCCATGATGTCGCAAAGGAAAGGTAAGTCTGTATGGCAGATACTTACCTTTAATTAGAAACAACATATAAAAACAATATTTCAAACCATGTATGGAAATATAATACAACTAAGTTAGATGTTGAAAAAATGGTGCAAGTTGATGTGTAGGGATGTGGATATCTGTTACTTTTTTCTTTCTTTTTTTTTTTTCTGAAGACTAATTCAAACATTCTCAGTTGTTTTTACTTAGAATGTTATATGTGTATATCAATTATATGTGGTGTTTTTGGGGGGTTTTTTGTGGGTTTTTTTAATGTTGTTGTTTGTTTTTGTTTTATTTCCCTATTGTTACTATGTTTTTGTCAGATTTGTCTTTTCTCTTTTCCCAATATATGTATTTATTCATTTATGTCGTCATGTCAATTGTCCATGTGTTACAAAAATGGGAAAATAAAAAAAAGCTTAAAAAAAAAGAAGAAAAATTAAAAAAAAAAAAAAAGTCTCTATGGCAATGATCTAGACTTAGAAGATTTCTTAACGCCAAGTATACTAACTCGCCCATGCAGCAAACCCAGTTTCGCAGTACTATGTTCAAAAAGAGGCAGAAGAGAGTCCATGATGTCACAAAGAAAAGGTAGTTAACTGGGCATTTTCACCCACATTTTCCAGCAAACTTTTTTTTTTTGTTTTTTGCTTTCAGTTTTTCCAAAATTCACGAAGATGGGTTGTTGTTGTTTTTTTAGAAAGAGCGAAACTTAAAATGATAACTTTTGTAATCTCTGGATTTTCTGTCAAAATACATATACATAGAGAGAGACACACAAAGAGAGAGAGAGAGAGGGAGAGAGATTGAAAGATAATAGTTTCTACAACATAATATTGAAGGTAAACAAGTGCAGGTGTATTCATATACATATGTTTTTGGTGTGTTTATGTTTATTCCCACATTGGTCATGTCCATTAGTTACCTGTGAGTCTTTATCTACCACCTTTCATGTTGATCTGCTTTTCTTTAATTTTCTTTCCATACTTTTTTCTTTTTTCTTTTCCTTTCGTTTTTTGTTGTTGTTTTTTTTGTTGGTTTTTTTGACAAATGTATTGTACATTTACTGGATCATTCCTGCATGCTTTGTATACCTCCTTGAAACAGAAACTCAGTGCATTGATCTTCTCTCTCTCTCTGTGTCTCTCTCTCTCCCCATTCCCACCGATCTTTCTTTCTCTCTCCCTCTCTCTGTCTTTCTGCCCCTCCCTCCCCCCACTTTCTCTTTCTCTTTCTCCCCCTCCCTCTCCCTCCCTCTCTCTTTCCCCTTCTCCCTCTCTTCCCCCCACACTCTGTCTTTCTCCTGCACCCCAACCCCCACTCTCTCTCTCTCTTTCTCCCCCCTGCTTTCTCTCTTTCTCCCCCTCTCTCTGTCTCTCTTTCTACCCCTTGCCTTTCTCTCACAGACGAGGCAGCCACAATCCGTGTGACGAACCTGTCAGAAGACACACGGGAGTCGGACCTGCAGGAGCTGTTCCGCCCTTTCGGCCCCATCTCCCGCATCTACCTGGCCAAGGACAAGGTCACCGGGCAGAGCAAGGTGATAATGATAAAAATGATAATGATGATAACAGTAATGATAATAATGGATACTTATAGCACACTATCCAGAAATCTGCTCTGGGTGCTTTACAAAAACACTTTCGTTTACATAACACATTACATCAGTGTTACGTATACACACCAAAATGTGACTAACAAACTAAACACACACACACACACACACGCACATAAAATGCATACATACATTTTAACATACATATGTACCTAATACCGATGGTGACATTTATGTTGTGCTTTCAAACCTCTCATAGTGCTTTGCAATAGCATATCAGTCGAGCACAGGCTTGCATACACACACGCATGCACACACGCACACAAAAACACACACATGGAAGAAACCTTTGTTGACCCATAGAATAGAGATAAGGGATGAAGTGCTTTGATTGTGTGGAGGCTGCTTGAAGAGGATTGTTTTAAGATTTTTTGAAAACACATCTTTTTGAAAACGCCTATCCATGGACCTTCCATACCTTTTCAGTTATAAGCCATGCAAACTCACTCTCTCTCTCGTTGTGTGTGTGCGTGTGTGTAATTATGTAACACGCATAGTCTCTGAATCTGTTTTATATTATTGTGTGCTCAATCATTATTTTTCTTCTTCTTTCTTTTGTGAGTTATTGCGCGTGCGTGTGTGTGTTTGATGTTTATTGTAAGGCTCTTTGAATTCTCTTTAAGGGAGGAAAGCGCTCAACAAATGTCCTTTTTTTTTTTTCTTTTTTTTTTTTTCTAAAGGATGTGAATGCAGTCTTGAAAGAGAAACCCTGGACAGCAGCTTTTTTGTGTGTGTTTTTTTTTGTGTTTTATTTTTAAAGTGTTTTTGGCTTGTTTTTTTTTTTCCATTTATAATGATAACTGAAAATGACGTGCACATATGCAATGTAAACACCTGGTTGCATTATGAACATACAAGTGGATGCATGCATGCACATGCACACTCACTGTATATCACAGCACACCACATCACACAAAATACACAGAATCAACGGTAATTTTTTGTTTTTTTGTTGTTGTTTTTGTTTGTAGTCCTCTCCATTTACTTCTCCTATCCCCCTTACACGCATGTGTACGTTGGAGTTAAACATGAACGCGATGTTTAGTTTCAGTTTCAGTTTCACTTTCTCAAGGAGGCGTCACTGCGTTCGGACAAATCCATACACGCTACACCACATCTGTTGAGCAGATGCCTGACCAGCAGCATAACCCAACGCGCTTAGTCAGGCCTTGAGTGCATGCTTACATATTTGTGTACCTATGAAAGTGGATTTCATTTTACGTAATTTCGCCAGAGGACAACACTCTCGTTGCCATGGGTTCTTTTTCAGTGCACCAAGTGCGTGCTGCACACGGGACCTCAGTTTATCGTCTCATCTGAAAGACTAGACGCTCAGTTTGATTTTCCAGTCAAACTTAGGAGAAAGGGCGAGAGCGGGATTCGAACCCACACCCTCACGGACTCTCTGTATTGGCAGCTGAGCGTCTTAACCATTCTGCCACCTTCCTCCTACACGATGTTTAACTAAGCTGTAAGTGCTGCAAAAGAAACAGCTGCTTGCACAATTAAGTAGACATCAAGACATGCTTAATCTTTATTTATTTCTCATTCTCAGGTTGCAACTGATAGGAAAACAAATAAAATTGCAGGCAGGAGAAAATACAAAAAAAAAAAAAAGGTGGCGCTGTGAGTGTAGCAACGTGCTCTCCCTTGGGAGAGCAGCCTGAATTTCACACAGAGAAATCTGTTGTGACAAAAAGAGTAATACAGATACATGTTCACTTGTGTGTTGAACATATTTCCATCTTCCATCGAACACTGACATGGACTGCAGGATCTTTAGCATGCGTTTTTGATGTTCGACACGTACAGATGCACAAAAGGGGCTCAGGCATGAGCAGGTCTGCACATATCAGTTGGTCTGGGAGAATGGGAAAATCTCCATCCTTAACCCACTGAGTGAAGCCAGGATCTGAGCCCAGGACCCTAGGAAAGTCCAGCGCTGTGCTCTAACTCTTGCAGCTGCTGCACCTGTCATTCTTACCCTGAACAGAACTGTTTGTCCTTTCCTCTCCATCCATCCTTTTCTCCAAAGATTCATCTTTTTTTTTAACCACGCCTCAGGATGATTGCTTTCTTTTTTTTTATTTCTTATATGACAGTCAGTCATGTTCAGCTATGACCATCAGAACAGCAGGCGAGGTAACTGCTGTCCCGACTGTTTGGGCTAGAATTTGATTTTAGTGGAGAGTTTCTTGCCTGAGTTACATCCCCACTCTCTCGGCCAAGAGGGTCTTAGGACGGTCGGCGTTAGGATGGTTCCCGAAGGCCAACTAGGCCCCAAAGCTGCAGCACAAAGAGCCAGTGCAATTTGTCTCCTAGTTTGAGAGTCATAGTCCTTCACAAAAGACTAAATTGTAAATGATTTCCCTTTGCTATGGAGAAACCATTGACAATACAGCTCTCACTTTGTTGTTGGCCCAACTGTAAACTTATATCAATCTGTGATGTAAGCTGAATTTTTACCTATAAGTGTTAATTTCATCGTACAAGGTCTTCTCTGCAGGGTTTTGCCTTCATCAATTTCCACCGGAGGGAGGACGCGTCACGTGCCATCGCTGGTGTCTCTGGTTTTGGCTACGATCATCTGATCCTCAACGTGGAGTGGGCTAAGTGAGTATTGCCTCGTGTGTGTGTGTGTGTTTGATAGTTATTGATGTTGATAATTACATTCTTGTTCTTCCTTTTTTTCTTTTTTTTTTCAAAATTTTTTCTCAAACAGATCTTGGAACGAAATAAATAGATATGGTCTTGTGTGTGTGTGCATGTGTAGTTCTGTGCATGTGTGGGGGTGGGGGGTGGGAAGGGGTGGAGGGGGGCAGAAGCGACTTTAGTATTTTCACTCTTATGTGTTCTTTCTAAAGAGTTTTAGAAGGTTCCAGGAGCCTGCTTGATGAACATGAACCGTGTTCTTTCCATTTTGAAAGCATCAGGGCCACTCCCCCCCCACCCCCCACACCTGCAGTGAAGGTTATATTTCTCAAGAAAAAAACACATGCAATCCAGTTCCACATAAGGTCATCAAAATTACAAAAACACTTAATATCAGAAACCAGTGAAGCATTACACAATATGAACAACTTCAAGGAATGTACCTGAACACTGATAGGATCACTTCACATAAGTTATATCATTCATTAGTCATTATTCAAAGGATTAAATAAAATTAATTTTGCATACCCCTTCTCCCAACACACAACCACACACACACACACACACACACACACACACACACACACACACACACAGGGACACATTAAAGTGTTATCAGAAACTCTGCTTACAAAGTCAGTGTGATCCACAAGGATGACAGATTATAAATGTGAACTGCAAGGAGACGAGACGGATCTGAATGTCAGTTCCCCCTACCCCCTCACCCCCCTCGACCCCACCCCCATTCTCTCCCGAACAAAGGATTCTGAGGTCGCATGCAAATGAAGTGGGGTCACGTAAACGCGCCCACCGTTGTGTTTCAGGCCCTCTGGTCAGCAGTGATGACGCCGGCCTGACGAGAGAAGAGCAGCTCCCTCCCTCCCTCCTTTTCACGGGGTCCTGACAACAGCTGATCCTGGCAGCTGTGCTGTGACTGACATCCCCTGAAACATCAGCACTGTACAGCACACCAGATGCAAAGTCATTGTCCATGGCTGTCTGTCCATGGCTGTCTGCAAAATCCTTGTCCATGGCTGTCTGCAAAATCCTTGTCCATGGCTGTCTGCAAAATCCTTGTCCATGACTGTCTGTCCATGGCTGTCTGCAAAGTCATTGTCCATGGCTGTCTGCAAAATCCTTGTCCATGGCTGTCCTTGTCCATGGCTGTCTGCAAAGTCCTTGTCCATGGCTGTCTGCAAAATCCTTGTCCATGGCTGTCTGTCTATGCCTGTCTGCAAAATCCTTGTCCATGGCTGTCTGCAAAATCCTTGTCCATGGCTGTCTGTCTATGCCTGTCTGCAAAATCCTTGTCCATGGCTGTCTGTAAAATCCTTGTCCATGGCTGTCTGTCTATGCCTGTCTGCAAAATCCTTGTCCATGGCTGTCTGCAAAGTCCTTGTCCATGGCTGTCTGCAAAATCCTTGTCCATGGCTGTCTGCAAAGTCATTGTCCATGGCTTTCTGCAAAGTCATTGTCCATGCCTGTCTGCAAAATCCTTGTCCATGGCTGTCTGTCCATGCTGTCTGCAAAATCCTTGTCCATGGCTGTCTGCAAAATCCTTGTCCATGGCTGTCTGTCCATGCCTGTCTGCAAAATCCTTGTCCATGGCTGTCTGCAAAGTCCTTGTCCATGGCTGTCTGCAAAATCCTTGTCCATGGCTGTCTGCAAAGTCATTGTCCATGGCTGTCTGCAAAGTCATTGTCCATGGCTGTCTGCAAAGTCATTGTCCATGGCTGTCCATGCCTGTCTGCAAAATCCTTGTCCATGGCTGTCTGTCCATGGCTGTCTGCAAAATCCTTGTCCATGGCTGTCTGCAAAATCCTTGTCCATGGCTGTCTGTCCATGCCTGTCTGCAAAATCCTTGTCCATGGCTGTCTGCAAAGTCATTGTCCATGCCTGTCTGCAAAATCCTTGTCCATGGCTGTCTGTCCCTGCCTGTCTGCAAAATCCTTGTCCATGGCTGTCTGCAAAGTCCTTGTCCATGGCTGTCTGTCCATGGCTGTCTGCAAAGTCATTGTTTATGGCAGTCTGTAAAATCTTGTCAACGACATCTGAAAGGTCTCCTCTATGGCCGTCTGCACAGTTTTGTCTGGCAGCCATGACAATTTCGTCTGGCAGTCTGGAAATCTTTTTCTGCAGCAGTCCTGGACAGTCTTGTCTCCAGCAGTCATGGACAATTATGTATGGCAGTTTGGACAGTCTTGTCTATAGCAGTCTGATGGGTTTTTTTTTTTTTTTGTTTATTGCAGTCTGGATTTCTGTGGGGTCAGAACGGTCAATGGCAGTCTGGATAATCTTTCAGAACAGTCAGTGGCAGTCTGGATAATCTTTCAGAACAGTCAGTGGCAGTCTGGATAATCTTTCAGAACAGTCAATGGCAGTCTGGATAATCTTTCACAACAGTCAGTGGCAGTCTGGATAATCTTTCAGAACAGTCAGTGGCAGTCTGGATAATCTTGTCTGTGGCAGTCAGGAAAATTTAATTCTGTCTGTAGCCTGTCTTTGAAAATCCTGTCTCTCGCTTGTCTTGAAGAATAAATGTTAATGAAAAATTGGGCTTTGTAGAGAAAGGTCTTTACAGACAGACTGACGTACTTGTCCACATGCACACACACATACGTGCATACACATGCATGCACTCACCCATTCATACTTTCTCCATTTGTCAGTTATAAACACTCAACAGTCAACTTTTGTTTTATCACTGTACCTTCAATCACTACGGACTTTGTGAAGAATCTTTCAGTTTGTGAAGAAACCTTCAGTTAAATGTTTTGTCCCTGCAATGGACAGAAGACCTGATTTGACATGGCCAGGTAATTCAGAAGATGACAGTGACCTTGTTTTTACACCTTTAATCGGGGTAAGCTTGAAAGAAAATATTGCAAAAGCTACCATCAGTGTTAGTGATATTGACGGTATGAGCGTGTAACGATTACACAGCCCACGTTTTTCATGTAAAGAAAGGTAGCCTGTCAACGCTTGTTTTTATATCTTGATGTTTGTCTTGTATATAGTTGATGAGTTCTCTCGACCTTACAAAATGATGTGAATACCTTCACATTTGGTATGTTAAGGTTTGGACAAGTAATTTTTTTTCAACAGCAGTCAGCCCAATTTAGAGATGTGTGTCATAGAACTTTTCAGCCGGTTTTAGCTAAAAATGTTGTTTTAGGATGTCAGTTTGTCACTTGCGAGTTCAAACAGGAAGGCAGTTATTCTTCAAGTCAAAAATTGTATATACAAAGTTAAGAACTATAATCTGTTAAAAAAAACAGAACCTTTTTAGTCATGTTGGGGAAGGCAGTCAAGAGTACAGAAGTGTCTGAATCAGAGGTTTTACTGTACATGTAATTGTATTTGTTAATTATATGTGTCAACGATAATTTAATTGATTTTGTGTTGGGTGCTTCAAGAGTGAAAAAAACAACCTATTTAAACAAAACAAGTGAGACCCATAATTGGTCAGAAACCCTTTGGGGTCATTTTAAGGAAGGTGGTGTTTGTATACATACATGTCTGAATCGGAGGTTTTATTGTATGTATAATTGTATGTTTTAAACATATATATATATATACCAGTTGATTGGCGTTTGTGCTGGATTATAGTAATCTGCTTCTTTCTGTCTGTTTTGCTGTGTCCATTTCTCCGGCGCTTTTCTCTTGTTCTCTCTCTGTCTCTCCTCATGGATATTATGTCTGTCTAGTTCTCTCGTTCTTCTCTTTCTCCTTTCCCTTCAGCCTGTGTGGGAGCATTTCTGTATTGTATGGATTTCTTCAGTTTGGAAGGTAAGCCGTCATCATTGACTATTGTTGACCTGTGTGCGCAGAGGTGTAAGATAAAACATAAAAATAGGTCTATTCGGGACAACAAAAGGATAGAAGAGGGTCTAAAGCAGCCTCAGCACCCCACCCCTGAGTTTCAGCTCCGGGGCAGCATCTTGCGGCAGGCAAAAAAAAAAAAAAAGGGTGGGGGAACCCAACTAGCCTAACCTGTGTTGGCATTTTGGCTTTTTTATTTATTCCCCCTTTCTTTTTTTTAATGCAAGGCACATACAAGTGCATTCCTTTCAGAATGTTGTTTCAACTGTTTATATAACTCTTTTAGTTCCCAGCCTATTTTATGCTCTTTGACAACTATTTTGCCACAATTTTTTTTTTTTTTGTCACAGAGAGTAATTTATATGTAAAAAATTACTGTCTGTGACAACAACAACAACAACAACAACAAAAAATCTGGCCACGCTAACTACTGAAAGAAATTATATGTAACTGATACTTACATCAAAGGAAAACAAACACATTATCCAGTTGTGACAATTGCGATGGGATTATTCCTAAATGGTGGTAAGGGATACAGCTATCCTGGTGCACTTTTTTGCCCACTGGAAAGGGGTGGAAATTTCTGTCCTGCAGCACTCGGAAGAGGTAAAGCAAGGATTCTGCACATGCAAGAAAAGTTTCCCTTTGAATGCTTTATCAAGTTAAACATATATCTACTGATAGGTTTTTGTTTCTTTAGTCTTTATTATTCAACAGATGTACTGAGTGATCTAAAGTAGATCTGATCAGGTATCCAGAGTCCACATTGCCATTTGGAATCTTGGATTAGACCGTACGTTTATGCACCAAATGGATTATGCACTCTTCCACCATATAAATGCAATGTCGAGGGAGAGAAAAATCATAAAGGAATCTTTCTGGCTAAACACACATGTACACACACACACACACACACACACACACACCATTGACCATACAAAGCTGGACTGTGCAAAGCAGCCTCACAGGCTCAGAACCTTACCAGCACATTGAACTACCATCCCCTGTGTGGCAAGCTAGTATCCCGCTTTGCATGTTTTGTTTTTGTTTTTTTGGGGTTTTTTTTTTGTTTGTTTTTGGTTTTTTTGCTGCCCCATCATCTGCCCCGTTTCAGTGGCATTACTTCCACACCACTCATTCCAAGTCAACCGTACATGGCCACACCCGTGTTCGTCCATCACATTCCCAGCGTCGGCAGTCCACATCGATGTTAGGTCGCCAGGAGGCCTCACTCCAGAGGAGACCCTGCACTGCTGCTGAGTCACTTTGGTGGTGTTCAGTGGTGCCTGTTCTGATTTAACTTACTTTGGACACCACCTACTAAGCCCCCTGCTGATGACAATAATGGCTTAGTTGCAGAGCCAGACTGAGTGAGTGTCCCTCCCAGAGTGGAGACTGCTGTTACGTACCAAGACCTATTCCAGGGAATAGGTCTAGGCACAGCTCGAATTGTCCAAAAGAGTTGCAGCACACTCTACAGCGTCTTGCAAGAGAAACACAGGCAAAGAATTTACTGTTCAGAACATTTATTTACACACTGACACTGGTGCATCAAACAAGCATGAACACAATCTTTCCTGATGAATGATGGGGTCCAACAGGGGGGGCTAACTATCTTGACAGAAAGAACACCTCCCCCTAACCAAAAGAATGCCTTAATGCTGCCCTACCCCAATCTATTTTTAGTATCTATCCCTGGTTGGCTAAAGGAATGGTGAATGATGAAAAGTGACATAAAACAAAAGAAAAACAAAAAAATCTCTCTCTCTCTCTCTCTCTCACTATATATATATATATATATATATATATATATATGAGGGTCATTCAATAAATAAGGTGAATTTTTCAGTATAAGGACTTCTAATACAGATAGAAGCTTACTTTTTTTTGTTTTTGTTTTTTTTTTGTTTTACTTCTTTTTCACATGGATTTAATTTGTTTTGCAGATTAAAAAAACTTTGAGAGTTTTGGCGATTAACAAAGATGGCCGACCAAGAAGCATGCTCCAGGATTGAACAGCGGTCAGTTATCAAGTTTTTGGTTGCTGAAGGGTGCAAACCAGTTGAAATTCATAGGAGAATGTCAACTGTGTATGGTGCCACATGTTTCAGCCGAAAAAATGTCTACAAGTGGGCTAAATTGTTTAAAGAAGGACGGAGCAGTGTTGAGGATGAAGACAGGCCTGGAAGGCCTACAGAAGTGAGGTCTCCTGAGGTGATCGAATCAGTCAGTGACCTCATTCAGTCTGACAGAAGGGTGACAGTGGATGACACTGCAAGGACTTTGAGCTTATCTGTTGGGACAGCACACAAAATTGTCCACGCAGGGGTCATCAGTCAGAAGGAGTCATCTTGCATCATGACAATGCAAGGCCTCACACAGCAACCCGAACGGTGCAGACCATCAACGAGCTGGGCTGGGAACTGCTCCCTCATCCCCCTTACAGCCCAGACCTTGCCCCTTCAGACTTTCACCTGTTTGGTCCCTTGAAAGCGTTCACGAGAGGCACGAAGTTTGAAAGTGACGATGAAGTCAAAAGTGTTGTGAGCGACTGGCTGAGACATCAGTCCAAAGATTTTTACGCTGAGGGAATACGGAAGCTTGTGCACAGATGGGAAAAGTGTGTGACAGTGTTGGGAGACTACGTTGAAAAAAAAAAAGAAAAAAGTAAGCTTCTATCTGTATTAGAAGTCCTTATACCGAAATATTCACCTTATTTATTGAATGACCCTCGTATATATATATATATATATATATATATATATATATATATATATATATATATATATATATATATATATTATCAATCAATTTAAGTCCCGGGAGCCTTTCTGTTCTCCGCACTTAAACAATTACAACAACAACAACAAAAACACACACAAAAAACATTCAAACACAGTCCTCCTCTACGAAGATGGGGCCTTCTCTACGCAATGTCCAAACTTTACCACAACACTCACGACCAGGTGAGGTAAACGAAAGATAACACTCGCTGTTGGAACTGGGCCTCTTCCACTGAAGCTCTTGTAGACTTCCATCGGACGTTGAAGTTTCAGTTCCAGTTTCAGTAGCTCAAGGAGGCGTCACTGCGTTCGGACAAATCCATATACCCTACACCACATCTGCCAAGCAGATGCCTGACCAGCAGCGTAACCCAACGCGCTTAGTCAGGCCTTGAGAAAAAAAAGGGTGAATAAATAATAGATAAATACATTTTTAAAAACTACTACTACCGCAAAAACGTGATGAAGTCAACTATAAGCGTACTGGTTGACCGCAACACGGTCGTGGAAAACTGACTTAGGAACTGGTTGACCGCAACACGGTCGTGGAAAGCTGATTGCTCCACTCTCCCCTCCTCCAGGAATTGATCACTTGAATTCTGTCTTCGTCCTCTTTTCAAGAGTTAAATGAAATCTTACACTTGCAGCATCCACACGTAGTTGAGAGAAAGAGGGAGAGAAAGAAATTCAAATGAAAAACACAACAATATGTGGAAGGAAGTTGGATATTTGATTGCATGAAAATTACATCATTGTGCTTTAGATCATGGAGCATGGAAATAGTGCATGATAATCTCACTGGAAAGCAAGAGTAGGTCGGTGATGGTCAGTGCTCAGTATATAATGGTCAGTGATTTTCAGCAGTGGTAAATGGTGGTCAGTGGTGCTCAGCAGTGGTCAAGGGAGGGCAGTGGTAGCCACTGGGCAGCGGTGAACATCAGTAGTCAGTGGTGGTCAGCAGTGGTCAGTGATGAGCAGTGGTGGTCAGCAGTGGTCAGTGGGCAGCAGTGATCAGTATTGACTGGTAGGCAGCAGTGGTCAGAATATAGTGGTCAGTGGGCAGCAGTGGTCAGAATATAGTGGTCAGTGGTCAGTGGCCAGCAGTGATCAGTACTGACTGGTAGGCAGCAGTGGTCAGAATATAGTGGTCAGTACTGACTGGTAGGCAGCAGTGGTCAGAATATAGTGGGCAGTGGTGGTCAGTACTGACTGGTAGGCAGCAGTGGTCAGAATATAGTGGGCAGCGGTGGGCAGCTGTGGTATGTGGTGATCATTAGTAGTCAGTTGTGGTAAACAGTGTCGGCAGTCATCAGTAGAGGTCAATGGTCAATAATGGTCAGTCAGTATATAGTGGTCAGTGATGGCCAGTAGTGGTTGGCTGTGGTCAGTGGTTAACGGTAGGCAGTGATCAGTGGTGGTCATCAGTAGTCAGTAGCAGTCAGTGGTTAATGGTGGTCAGTGATTAGCAGAGATCATGTTAATGCACAAATGAGACAAAACAACGCAATCTGAAGATTTTTGACTCACTTGTGTAAACAAAGTGAGTCTATGTTTTAACCCGGTGTTCGGTTGTCTGTGTGTGTGTCTGTGTGTCTGTGGTAAACTTTAACATTGACATTTTCTCTGCAAATACTTTGTCAGTTGACACCAAATTAGGCATAAAAATAGGAAAAATTCAGTTCTTTCTAGTCATCTTGTTTAAAACAATATTGTACCTCTGGGATGGGCAGAAAAAAATAAAATATGAAGCCTAATTATATGCAAACTGCATTTACTGTTATATTTATATTTTTTGTATTCTCTAAACTTGGCACTTTGGTCTGATATTCTGACCCAACAACAAGAGCAGTCATTATTATCATTTTTTGTTCAAACAGGAACTTCTTTTGCTAAGCATGGAAGTTTTAATTATTTTGCAAACGTTTTGGTGCAGATAGTAAAAAAGGGAAATTACTCAATTAATGGTAGGGGGCTTGGTTTGCTTTAAACTGATCTTTCTCATCTTAAACATTACATTTTGAAATTATACTCAATACATAAAAAGCTTGGATTTTTTTAAAAAGTGTATCACAAGTGAGTCTTGAAGGCCTTGCCTCTCTTGTTATGTAGTGGGCTGTGGTGATAATCTGTGGCAAAAACGCGACTGACCAACTGGCAAAGTCCCCAATACTCTTGTGCTTATAAAACAACACAAAACAACACAAAATGTGGAGTCTAGGCTGCAGAAGTACTTGCTGCAGTGTGACAACATTTGCAAAATTGGTAGCAGAATAGCTGGCGAAAGTTTGAAATAAACCGCAAATAATAAATGATGTTAACAGAGGAATTCAGAATCTCAAGCATGTTTGCAAAGCAAAGAAGAATCACCTGACATTCGATACCACCACACGTTTGGAATAACTCGAAGCTGTACAGAAACCGGAGTACATCAACGATGAAGGCGAAAGGGTAAGAGAGGAAAGTGGTGACACTGATGCACAGCACTGCTCCGACAAGCCGGTAGAAGTTAGAGGACTGCTGTAATGCTGCCTGTCGACCCAGCCTGGAGTTCACACTGTGTCGGCACACCATGAACACGATGCTGATGTTGAGCATCACCACCATCATGATTGGCAAGACGAGAGAGAAACATCGAACAATAATGTTAAACCGAAACACAGAAATGAAATCCTGTATCACCCCTCCTGTGTACAAGGTTGGGAACACTCCAGTGAACAACAGAACTATGGGAAGGGTAACCAGGAAAGACCATAGTATTGTGATAATGAAACCAACAACAGTGCGACTTTTAGTGAGGCAGCTTTTGACTTGAAGCGGTTTGTACACAGCCAGCCAGCGAGTGAACACAACCGCCAGGGTGATGTGAACCGTGAGGCTTTGAAAATAAACATGGATTAATAGTAGCCAGTCAAATTGGGTAAATAGTTTTTCTCCGTGTCCCGTCCCTTCAATGATGTGCATCCCAAGTTTAGCACTGAGTAAGATGATGTCGACAGCAGCAAGACACTTCATGAGGAACGTGGTAGGGTTAAAACTGACTTCAGCACGCCACACTACGAGGATCACCACGTTGGCACAGATCCCAAGTGCGGCGAGGGGCGAGAGGACGTACACTGTCATGATTATGAATGTAGGATGTCTTCCAAACGGCAAGTCTTCAGTGCTCCCATTGAAAAAGAATGACGGTGGGTCAGTGCTCCCATTTGAAGTGTCATCCAAATCCATGGTCAGGCTGGTTGTTGTCTCCATGCTTCAGTGGTACCTGACTTCTGTTTGTAACTGAAAAATGAAGAAGAAGAAAACCAAGACACACATATACTCAGGCAGCTTATTCCTTGAGTTAGTTACAAAATCAACGACATTCGACACATCAGTTAGTTCGGACAGAGTCAACATCGCCACATATATTTTGATGCTGAAACGTTCACAACATTCTGTTACCAACTTCTGATGCCTGAAAAAATGTGAAGGATCACAAAAACTGGCAAATCTTTCTTACTGACTTTAGTGAAGTCATTCCAAGCAATATATTCCACACTGCACACACATAAATTGAACTATAACAGGTTTTTTTTTGTTAAAGTTTGATGAATGCGACAGTTGAATACGATGCATGTTTTCATTATTGTATGATCTTCCAAAAAAACCAACTGAGGTTCTGTTCACTCCAGGCGCTTCAGATGAAGGTGATGCTTTTTCCTTCTGTGGAGTGTCTGAGTCACTTCAGAGTGGTCCAGCAACTATATGGGCCCATCTTGGGCAAGTCCTTGATCACTTGAAGAGTGCACATTCTTCTGTGACCTATGTGCACTTTTTTCAGCGACGGCCCTACAACACAGTATCGTCAAAAACAGAACTTCAGTTTACTTTCAACAGAAATCTTAGAGCGTGGTTTCTTAGGTGTTTCATGGAACTTTTTCGCAGCAGGCCATGGAAAAGGCATACCAGATGGAGTTGGTGGAGCACTGAAGAATGCTGCGGACAACAGGGTAAAATATAGAGCAGATATAACAAATGCAAAGACATCTGTGGATGGTTTACAGAGCACGCAGACCAAAGTACATCTCTATCTGACGACAGATGATGAGATACAAGAGGCTGAAGTAAAGCTAAAGGATCGTCAGATCGGACCCGTTCCTGCAACGTCAAGGCTCCATCAGGTTGAGGTGGTCCCGCCAGTATCCATTAACTCTTTCCATGCGAACGGCGAAAGAGACGACGTTAACAGCGTTTCACCCCAATTACCATCATCAAAATATTGCAAGCGGAAGGCTCTTATACTGAAGACGTGAATGTTGACCAAAAATACCACAATTCTGACGACGGAAGCTAAACGTTGGGTCATTCAGACACCCACTGGACATCCGAGGGGTCTGTGTAGAGGAGAAGAGAGGACTGGCCGTACTGAGTGAGTTAAGTGCCGCGACGTGAGCTGCACCTGTATAAAACAGACTTGCCCCTGCCAGAGTTTCTGCATCATCTGGCTGCAGACGCCTCAGAATCTTGTTGGAAACTTCTTCTTCGTCGTCGTCGTTCGTGGGCTGCAACTCCCACGCTCACTCGTATGTACACGAACGGGCCTTTACGTGTATGGCCGGAGTTTTTTTTTAATTTTTTTTTTTTTACCCCGCCATGTAGGCAGTCATACTCCGTTTTCGGGGGCGTTTCTGGAAACAAACGGGAACAACAAGGGGAGGTCCATGTCACAAAGAACAACAAACAACTCAAAGGAGAGGCCATGTCCATCATGAACAGCTTCGTTAACGATATCTTTGAGAGAATCGCCGCTGAAGCTTCCAGACTGGCCCACTACAACAAGCGTTCCACCATCACCAGCCGCGAGATCCAGACTGCTGTGCGTCTGCTGCTGCCTGGTGAACTGGCCAAACACGCTGTCAGCGAGGGTACCAAGGCTGCTGCCAGGTGAACTGGCCAAACACGCTGTCAGCGAGGGTACCTTCTTCTGCGTTCACTCGTATGCACACGAGTGGGCTTTTACGTGTATGACCGTTTTTACCCCGCCATGTAGGCAGCCATACTCCGTTTTCGGGGATGTGCATGCTGGGTATGTTCTTGTTTCCATAACCCACCGAACGCTGACATGGATTACAGGATCTTTAACGTGTGTATTTGATCTTCTGCTTGCATATACACACGAAGGGGGTTCAGGCACTAGCAGGTCTGCACATATGTTGACCTGGGAGATCGTAAAAATCTCCACCCTTTACCCACCAGGCGCCGTCACCGTGATTCGAACCCGGGACCCTCAGATTGACAGTCCAACGCTTTAACCACTCGGCTATTGCACTCGTCAGCGAGGGTACCAAGGCTGCTGCCTGGTGAACTGGCCAAACACGCTGTCAGGCTGCTGCGGGAGATTGCAATGTCAGTGACACCAACTCCACTCCCTGCTCCAGTGTCACGGTGCCGATATTTTCAGCCCTGGTGTGGTCCTGTGTGGTTGTCGATTATAGGAACTTCAACTCATATTGTGTGTGTGTAAATGTAATTGTAGGTTGAGTTTTGTATCAAATGCCTTTGCATGGTCTTTGTATGTTTGTCAGGAGGTTTGCTGGCCTAGAGGTAACGCGTCCGCCTTGGAAGCGAGAGAATCTGAGCGCGGCGCTGTTTCTCCCCCTCCACTAGACCTTGAGTGGTGGTCTGGACGCTAGTCATTCGGATGAGACGATAAACCGAGGTCCCGTGTGCAGCATGCACTTAGCGCACGTAAAAGAACCCACGGCAACAAAAAGGTTGTTCCTGGCAAAATTCTGTAGAAAAATCTACTTCGATAGGAAAAACAAATAAAACTGCACGCAGGAAAAAAATACCCCCCAAAAAAAGGGTGGCGCTGTAGTGTAGCGACGCGCTCTCCGGCTGGGGAGAGCAGCCCGAATTTCACACAGAGAAATCTGTTGTGATAAAAAGAAAAATACAATACAATACAATATTCTTTATGTAAAAGGGGGAAGGTGGGTGTTGGGCAAGGGGTTGGTACGTCAGGTTCACACCTTCTCTACACACCCAAAGCAGGGCCAAATGGTGTGGCTTTTACAAGGTGTTTCACTAAAGAACAGCACACCTGGAACACATCCACAACCAAAACCCCAGGTCAAAAACAAAAATATCAACACATGCTGGACATCACTGCTCTGAAGGTAGATACACTTGTACAAACATCAACATGCCATCAGCAGAAGCACTTCATTACTTAGTGGAGTGATGGCCTAGAGGTAACGCGTCCGCATAGGAAGCGAGAGAATCTGAGGGCGCTGGTTCGAATCACAGCTCAGCCGCCGATATTTTCTCCCCCTCCACTAGACCTTGAGTGGTGGTCTGGACGCTAGTCATTCGGATGAGACGATAAACCGAGGTCCCGCGTGCAGCATGCACTTAGCGCACGTAAAAGAACCCACGGCAACAAAAGGGTTGTTCCTGGCAAAATTATGTAGAAAAATCCACTTCGACAGGAAAAACAAATAAAACTGCACGCAGGAAAAAAATACCAAAAAAAAATGGGTGGCGCTGTAGTGTAGCGACGCGCTCTCCCTTGGGAGAGCAGCCCGAATTTCACACAGAGAAATCTGTTGTGATAAAAAGGAATGCAAATACAAATTTTGGCACCAACAACCACGTGTCCAGCAATACACTTCTCTCCAGGAGATCTATGTCAAGGACACCAATTTCAGTTTCAGTTTCAGTAGCTCGAGGAGGCGTCACTGCGTTCGGACAAATCCATATATGCTACACCACATCTGCCAAGCAGATGCCTGACCAGCAGCGTAACCCAACGCGCTTAGTCAGGCTTTGAGAAAAAAAAAGGGGGTGAATAAATAATAGATAAGCTTACATAAATAAATAAATAATAATTATAAGCTCCAATTATAAGACACCAAGCTTACATAAGCTTACATAAATAAATAAATAATAATTATAAGCTCCAATTATAAGACAGCAAGCTCCAAGTAGTTTATCTACTTCTAATGATTTGGTAACATAAACTGCTATGCAAACATGTGATTAAGACAACTCTCACTGCTCAACAACTCCTTGCTCACTGATGACTGCACCATGATAGCTGTGTTTCCATTTCGACCGAACAAATTCCCACAAGCATCTTCACTGGTACAATTACATGGAAATCATAATTACCAAGTTTAGTCTGTCTCTGGTAAACAGCAAACCATGTGCCAGTGACATGATAGGACTGGCTCTCCATGCTCGCATAATATTTCTCCAAAAAGAAATAAACATCAGAAAGTGTTTTTTTGAAGGAGGAAAAAGAACAATAACAAAACAACAGCCAAAGAGAACAACACAACATTCCATTAGTTCAATCACCACCCTTTATCATCATTATCACCACTAATCTTCTTCTTCTGCGTTCACTCGTATGCACACGAGTGGGTTTTTACGTGTATGACCGTTTTTACCCCGCCATGTAGGCAGCCATACTCCGTTTTCAGGGGTGTGCATGCTTGGTATGTTCTTGTTTCCAAAACCCACCGAACGCTGACATAGATTACAGGATCTTTAACGTGCGTATTTGATCTTCTGCTTGCATATACACACGAAGGGGGTTCAGGCATTAGCAGGTCTGCACATATGTTGACCTGGGAGATCGTAAAAATCTCCACCCTTTACCCACCAGGCGCCGTCACCGTGATTCGAACCCGGGACCCTCAGATTGACAGTCCAACGCTTTAACCACTCGGCTATTGCGCCCGTCATCACCACTAATAACAATAACCACTTTTTTTCCTCCCCCCCCCCCCCCCCTCAAGGAACGACAAAGCGCGTTGGATAACGCTGCTGGTCAAGCATCTGCTTGGTAGATGTGGTGTAGTGTATATGGATTTGTCCGAACGCAGTGACGCCTCCTTGAGCTACTGATAGTATCACCAAGACTATTGTTATTACTATTATCGTCATTAACTCTCTCCATACGAACGGCGAAAGAGACGACGTTAACAGCGTTTCACCCCAATTACCATCATCAAAATATTGCAAGCGGAAGGCTCTTAAACTGAAGAGGTGAATGTTGACAAAGAATACCACAATTCTGACGACGGAAGCTAAAGGTTGGGTCATTCAGACACCCACTGGACATCCGAGGGGTCTGTGTAGAGGAGAAGAGAGGACTGGCCGTACTGAGTGAGTTAAAAAAATGTCCAGACAAGGAATTTTCCCTTGTTTATTCATTCAACCAGTCTTCACACACAAGAAATAGTTTCCTGTTCTCAAGTATGTAGGTCTTACTCCGACAGTGTAATGGTGCTCCTGACTCAGACCAGGTCATATCTCTTTTTCAAACGGCACTCTTCTTGCAATTAACCCTTTCACTGCCAGTCAATTTAGAGTAAAAAAAAAATCCGTTGTGGTATAAACACAGAAAAGACAGTTGCTAAGAATAGCTGGGGATTTCCCCTGCGATGTATAGAAAATATGGCCTATCCTACCATCGAAAATTAAGAGCAGTGAATGGTCACATTTCAGTGACATGGGTCCTCTACCACGCCTGTGCATAAATGCGAGCTTGGCGGTGAAAGGGTTAAAACCAATTGTAAACAGCAGCTTTCATTGTTCAAAATGGAGCATTGATATTGAACAAATCTAGTATGATAAATAGAATTACTGAGCAATCAACAACCATCTACCTGAACATCCGAGTCATCAGCCCCATCCACATGAAATATGCAGCTTCTGTTCAAACGTGTGTGTGTGTGTGTGTGTGTGTGTGTGGTGTGTGTGTGTGTGTGTGAGAGAGAGAGAGAGAGAGAGTTTGTGTGTGTGCATATGTGTGTGTGTGTGTGTGTGTGTGTGTGTGTGTGTGTGTATGTGTGTGTGTGAGCAGTGCGTGCATGTGTGACTATGCACAAGTTTTTATATTGATATGCACTTGTATATATCCTAATTCCTAGTGTATCTGTGTTTGTGTATGATTTTCGATTTATTTTCGTACCTTGTTATGTACTATCACGCTCTCCCCCTCACTCCCAATATTCCTTGTGACCTCGGTACACTTGGTAATAAAGACATATTCTATTCTGTTCTATTCTATTCTAAATCTAAACTATCATTTTGCCATGAGACAGGCATAATAATGGTATTTATATAGCGCTGAATCTTGTGCAGGGACAAATCAAAGCGCTTTCGCACCAGTCATTCACATGCATGCATAGCTCTAAAACTGTAGAAACTAAAGACAAGGAAGAGGCAGGCAACGGAGGCTATTTTGGGAAGAGGTGGGTTTTAAGGCCAGACTTGAAAGAGCTGAGTGTGGAGACTTGACGAAGCGAAAGAGGAAGTTCATTCCAATTGCAAGGTCCAGAGACAGAGAAAGAACGGCGGCCAACAGTCGAGTGTTTGAATCTGGGTATGCGTAAACACAGTGGATCCGAAGCCGATCGTAGTGAGCAAGATGGAGTGTAGAGGTGGAGGCAGCCGCAGAGATAGGAAGGGGCAGTTTTGTGAATACATCTATAACATAGAGTGCTGATCTTGTACTGTATTCAGTGTGAGACAGGGAGCCAGTGGAGATGTTGCAAAAGAGGAGTGATGTGCTCAGGTATGTGCCGTGGCAGAGTCATGCGTTCGATTTGTGATCCGATCCAGTGTTTTTCCTGCCATCAGTGTTTGAGGCCCCACGTCTGTGTGGTGCTGTGTCATTGCGAAAGGGACTTAACTCCGAATTTCCTGAATTCACACAGGAGTGAATGGGTGAGTACCTGACTTTGGTTGGGAAGGGTCAGAGTTGGTGGAAGGAGAGAATTGGGTTCTGCCTTCCTGTGCCGAGCCCTAGACACAGTGGTTCATTATATATAGTCACTGCTCTGATGACTGTGCCGAGCCCTGAACACAGTGGATCATTATATATAGTCACTGCTCTGATGACTGTGCCAAGCCCTGGACACAGTGGATCATTATATATAGTCACTGCTCTAATGACCGTGCCTTCCTGTGCCGAGCCCTGGACACAGTGGATCATTATATATATAGTCACTGCTCTGATGACTGTGCCTTCCTGTGCCGAGCCCTGGACACAGTGGATCATTATATATAGTCACTGCTCTGATGACCGTGCCTTCCTGTGCCAAGCCCTGAGCACAGTGGATCATCATATATAGTCACTGCTATGGTGACTGTGCCTTCCTGTGCCGAGCCCTGGACACAGTGGATCATTATATATAGTCACTGCTCTGATGACTGTGCCTTTCTGTGCCAAGCCCTGGACACAGTGGATCATTATATATAGTCACTGCTCTAATGACCGTGCTTCTGTGCCAAGCCCTGGACACAGTGGATCATTATATATAGTCACTGCTCTGATGACCGTGCCTTCCTGTGCCAAGCCCTGGACACAGTGGATCATTATATATAGTCACTGCTCTGGTGACTGATGACTGTGTAAAAGGCCATTGGATCTTTGATCTTTTAGCATGTTTAATAATTATTCCAGACAACATGGCATAGAGCCAAAAGAATTTAAACCTTCTAGCATTTGGTATATTAACTTCTTCTTCTTCTTCTCTCTTCTCCTTCTTCTGCGTTCGTGGGCTGTAACTCCCACGTTCACTCGTATGTACACGCGAGCGGGCTTTTACGTGTATGACCGGTTTTACCCCGCCATGTAGGCAGCCATACTCTGCTTCCGGGGTCTGCATGCTGGGTATGTTCTTGTTTCCATAACCCACCGAATGCTGACATGGGTTACAGGATCTTTATCGTGACGTATTTGATCTTCTGCTTGCGTACACACACGAAGGCGGTTCAGGCACTAGAAGGTCTGCACATATGTTGACTTGGGAGACTCGATCGGAACAATTTCCACCTTTTACCCACCAGGCGCCGTCACCGACATTCAAACCCGGGACCCTCGGATTGAAAGTACAACGCTTTAACCACTCGGCTATTGCGCCTGTCAAGGTATTTTGGCAACTTTCATTTGTGGCATTTGTACGCAAAAACATTGGCATGGTGAACATTTTGTCTCTTTACCGTATGATTTCTACGCCAGCATTGTGTTGTATTTGTGAATGCTGTATATTGGGATCTGATTTTTTTTTCAAAGGAGGGTAAGCCTGGAAGGCCACTGGGTTGTAAAATGAAATCATTATTTACCGTCAGAAAGCAGTACATATACAAGTGCAGTAACTTGGCTCTGGATTGGGTGTTTTCTCCCTTGGGGATGGGAAAGCATTTCCCTTTGTTACATACAATGGATGGACACTCACTGTCGAGAGTTGTGGCCACAACAGCCGAGTGGTTAAAGTGTTGGGCTTTCAATCTGAGGTCCTCGGTTCCAATCCTGGTCACACAGCCTGGTGGGTTAAGGGTCAACAGACTTGCATGTTGGCGTCAGTACCTCAACCCTCTTTGCATCAGTGCAACAGAAAAAAAATGCATGCAGTAGACCTTTAATACATTTTAACATTTGGTGGGATATCGACACATGAACATAACTAGCATACACCTCCCTCCCCGAAAATGGAGAATGGTTGCCTGCATAGTGGGATAAAATAGTCAAGTGATTAAAAGTCCACTTGTATATCATAACTATAAGTGAATGTGGCGGCTCAGGAACACAGAAAAAGACATGCTGTGAGCTCAGTCTCACAAGGAATATTCAGGGGGTGAAACAGTCATGTCCAGCAACTATGTCCCTTCGAGATCTCTCTGGCCGCTCTTCCGGCGCTGATGATATAATCTTTTGTTTTCCAAAAGTCAGTACACAGAAACACGACAGGATCTTTATCTGTAAAAACCTGGAATCCACCCAAAAATATGGGCGGCGCTGTAGTGTAGCGACGCGCTCTCCGGCTGGGGAGAGCAGCCCGAATTTCACACAGAGAAATCTGTTGTGATAAAAAGAAATACAAATACACTTTTTCAGTCCGTCATAGTCCCTTACTTACATCCTCCAAATCAAATGTGAAAACAACCCTTTTTCAAACAGTGCCTACGTAATTAGGGCATTCCACTCCAGGCCAGGGATTTGTTCAGCGAGAAAGAGACAGATAAGACGGAGACTGACTGATTCATCCAACCGACGAAAAAAGAGATAGCAAGGTTGAGAAAGAGAGACAGAGACAGGCAACCACACACACACACACACACACACACACACACTGACACACACACACACACACACACTGACACACACACACACACACACATACAATCAACCAATCAATCAATCAATCAATCAATCAAAAGGTATATAGTCACGTGGCAACAGGTGTGGTCGAGAAAACAACGCAAACATCAGTCACAGAGAGAGAGAGAGAGAGAGAGAGAGAGAGAGAGAGAGAGAGAGAGAGCAACACACACACACACACACAACAACCCACCTGAATCGAGACACACACAAAAACCCCCACAATCAGTCGTTGCTGATGAAAACTGACGAATTCCTCCTCTCCCGCCGGCAGACAAGACAGCAGAAAACCTCCACGCTTCAAGCCGATGTTGCCACCACCACCAAACAACAATCACAACCAGAACCCGACTTCGAAAAAAACAAAACAAAACAAACAAACAAAAAAACCACCTAAAACCCACAACTTCCTACCACCGAAGGATGGAGCATAAATCTCAGATACCGGCAAGTCCAGTTGGGCATCATGTTTCTATCGAGGTCAAAATTGTAGTAGCGAAAGCAGCATTGGTTTGAAGTTATGTACCTTGTGTGTGTGGAGAGAGTTACCACTCTTTACTATTTGTTGATTATTTGATCTCCTGGCCTCATTGTTGATTAATATTCACTGTCAGAGTGGATTGACTGAGAAACCATTAGCAGCGAACAGCGAGCAGCGGCAGCAGCATTGAGCAACTGTCTGGAGGCTTCGTCGAGGGCGAGGATGCGAGATGTCTAAAAACCAGATCGCTGACTGCTGATGCAGTCTTCTCTCGCTCTCTCCCTCTCTCTCTCTTATTTTGTATGTGCTGTGCCGTGTATGCGGGGTGTAAGCGAGGCACTAAACTCAGTTTAACTGACTTGCTGGGCTGCAACTTAACTCTCACTGTGTGTGTGTGTGTGTGTGTGTGTGTGTGTGTGTGTGTGTGTGTGTGTGTGTGTGTTTCTCTGTCAGTCTGTCTGTCTCTTTCTATGTCAGGAATGATATACTGAGTTTCGGTTTGCGGCGTGTTCGACAGTCTTTGTGAGTTGAACTTTCTTTTCTCTTTCTCTTCCATCTTCTCTGTCTGTCTCCGAGCCTGTCTCTCTCAGTGTCTTTTAGTTTACATCTCGACGCCCCCACCCCCACCCCCACCCCGCCGGCGACTGTCTCTCTCTCTCTCTTCCGCCTTTCTATCCACTCCCCCCCCCCCATTCCCCTTCTCTCTTTCCACCCCCCCCCCCCCCTAGCCCCTCTGTCCCCTCCCCTCCACGTTACTCCGCTTTAAGAGATGAATACATTGTATAAAGCATTACAGAAACAGACGTCATCAAACTCTAGCTTACTTATTACAGAACGAAGATACTCTGTCTGTGAGATTTAGCGATGTACAGTTTTCACGACTTAGGATTGCGAGATCAGTTGCTTACACTCCAGTAGAATGTATGATTGATGTATTTTTGTATTTGCATTTGTATTTCTTTTTGTCACAACAGATTTCTCTGTGTGAAATTCGGGCTGCTCTCCCCAGGGAGAGGGCGTCGCTATACTACATCGCCACCCTTTTTTTCTTTTTTTTTCTTTAAAAAAATTTTTTTTTAAATAAATTTTTTCCTGCGTGCAGTTTTATTTGTTTTTCCTATCGAAGTGGATTTTTCTACAGAATTTTGCCAGGAACAACCCTTTTGTTGCCGTGGGTTCTTTTACGTTTGCTAAGTGCATGCTGCACACGGGACCTCGGTTTATCGTCTCATCCGAATGACTAGCGTCCAGACCACCACTCAAGGTCTAGTGGAGGGGGAGAAGATATCGGCGGCTGAGCCATGATTCGAACCAGCGCGCTCAGATTCTCTCGCTTCCTAGGCGGACGCGTTACCTCTAGGCCATCACTCCACTATGCATTGATGCAATGTCATATTGTTTTTCTCTTTTTTTTTTTTTTTTTTGTTTTGTTGTTGTTGTCCATTATTTTCCCTTCATTAACTTTGTCTAACTCAATTCGTGTACAGGTCGGTGACCTCACGAAATTAAACCAGTTCAGAGTTGAGAGTATGTACTTCCTTCGTGAAGGTACATGTCCTTGATGCATACTTTTTTTCTTTTCTTTTTTTTTCTTTTTTTTTTAGGTCCTTGACATAGTATGTCTATCTCTGTATTCCTCTGTTTTTGTCTGTCTCTCACTCTTTTCGTCTCTTTCTCCCTCTCTCCCTGTCTCTCTCTCTCTCTCTCTCTCTCTCTCTCTCTCTCTCTCTCTTCTTCTTCTTCTTCTTCTTCTTCTTCTTCTTTCACTCTCTTTTTCTTTTCTCTTTCCGGCCCCTTTTCCGTCTCCCTGTTTTCTCTCTTTCTTTCTTTCTCCGGCCGATATCTGTCTCTGTAAATTTTAACTCCCATTCATATTCCTCATCCCTATACTTCTCTTTTACTCTACCCCACCTCCTGAGAAAGAGAAAGAGAGAGAGAGAGAAAGGAGAGTATCTTCAACACGCCATCCCCCCCCCCCTCCCCCCTTCCCCTTTTTTTCCCCCCTCCTTTCTCACTGATGATTCTCGCAGACTACCTGCATCCCCCTTAGACACAAGCCTGTTTTCTGGGAACCTGGAGTGCACGGTATTGAATGTGGTGCAGTAACTGACGGGTGTGCGTCTGATGCAGAAAAAGCAGGCCACTAATATTCCCAACAGGATCCACGAGGAATACCAAGGAATTTTCGCACCACGTCCTTCAGGTGTTTTTATTTTTTTGCTGTTTTTTTTTTTCAAGCTGATAAAGCTTCTGCTTTTCCCATGCCACATCTCCCTCCCTCCCTCCCACCACCCCTGTCTACTTCATGCTGTTTCTAAAACGCGCCCCCACCCCTCCCAATCACATTCATATCGCCGTGCGCGCGTGCACACACTGACACATCCACACTACAAACACCGGCACACACGTACACGCGCGCCGCGCGTGCAGTGCACACTCACACACAAACACATACACACACGCGCGCGCGCCGCGCGCACACACGTCAGTGCATACAGAGGATGGAAGAAGGGCCGGCAGCTGAAAATATAAGCTTACCTTTTTTTTCACCCTTCAGTAAGGATCAACTAGACTTCACCACACACACACACACACACACACACACACACACACACACAGATGCACACACACACACACAGATGCACACACACACACACACACACACACACACACACACACACACACACACAACACACACACACACACACAAACGCACGCACGCACGCACGCACACACACACACACATACTTCACACACGCGCGCGCGCGCGCACAGAAGTAGAGAGACGCGGGGTGGACGAAGTGGGTAGATGGGTGGAGAAGGGAGGGATAGCGTGGATGCAGTAGGGGGATTGGGGGTGGGGGGGGGGGGGAGAGGGGGAGAAGTGTTGGATCATTGACTGGCAGGAACACTCAGTGAACTGACTGCATCGCGTTTGTCGCCGGGTCTCCGCGGCACAGGCGTAAAAATTCCACTGATCGTAAGATATCACTTAAAACAAGACGAAGAACGGGTAGTGTGAGGAGGAGAGGAGGCGTGGTGGTGGTGGTGGGGGGGGGGGGGAAATGTAGGGGAGGGGTGGGGGATTTGGGGGTGGGAAGGGGTGGAGGAGGGACGGTGATCCAGTCTGTGTAACTAACGTGGTAGGCGGCATCGTCAGTTTCTGTAACCCCCGTAAACAACAGTCATCCACTGACTCGGAGGGGCTGGTCCCGGGTCCGGTTTCTCCCCCGATTTCTCTACTCTTTGATCCTGCCGCAACTCAAAAAAACAAAACAAACAAACAAAAAAGAAAAAAAAGAAGAGAAAAACAACAACACACACACTACACACACACACACACACACACACACACACACACACACACACACACACACACACACACACACACACACACGCTGCTCTTTAAATGATTTTTTAATTGTAAATGTTATTGATGTGTGCCCTTTTCATAATGAAAATAAGTCTTTTCATGCCGGAAAAAAAAGGCGCTGGATCGCCTGCTCACTTTTGCAATCAAGCTTGCCCCGATAAGAAGACGGAAGGGAGATCACTCAAAAACACTGCATAAAGGTGTGGCTGCCGGCTGCTGTCTGGGTGAAGTATTATTTTGCTGGGTACGTTTTGAAACCGACTGCATGTTCTCTAAATCTTTATCACTAGCAGATAAGGGGCGTGGATGATTGGGATCTGTACGCATTTAATGCACTTAGCGCTTGTCTGTTTATCCTCGGGATTGAAGAAGAAAAATGTTAGGCGTATTTTCAAAGAGGAAGGGATTCGACAAACTTCACCAAGACAGCGGACACGTTACATTGACAACAAGAAGGAATGATTATCATTTTCACAAATGTACACCCACACGCATTCAAGCACGCACATGCGTACGCGCTTACGACCACACACAGACACATATATACACACACACATCGTACATACTCGACGCATGCATTATTGGCTGAAGACAAATGACAAGGTGATGACTCAGCTTGGGTGCGCTTGTACCAATGAGGACACCGACGGCAGACTGACACTGATGTTCGGACGTACTTGTTATCATCAGGAAGTCGACGGTCGGAAATGGTTTGAACTTGAACTTTGTAGACGTTTGAGGCCATATGTAATGCCATAAAAACTGTTTAATGTTAATTTTCATGAAAACAACAGAAAACATTGCAGGACAAATCTGTATTTTCCTCCAAAATGTATTAATTCTATGATTGGTTCTTAAAGTATCAGTATCATAAAAACATTGTGCACAGCCAGTCTTGGGATTTCATTTAGAGTGATTAACAGGGATTTACACGCACGGCCTTTAAAACACCTTTTTTTTTTTTTTTAAAGGACTACATTTCCTGATCCAAAACAGAAAGAAATGAATGCAGAACAGTGAAAAGTAACAATAGTTCTATTTTATAAGAACAACACTTTAGGCACATTGTTATAACAACCGCTTAACCAATAACAACCAAACTTCACATAATGATTGAAATATAATTTTTACATAAGCTGCTAAAGGGATGCAATACTTTACTTCTAACTTTCAATTAAAAACAGAAATAGTAAAATGTCAGCCCTTGTCATTGTTGAAGGTTTGTGAGCTGGAATCAGATGTCCACCACTTTGCCCAGACTGGTTGCTGATTTCATCTCCACTTTCCCAAGAATCATCGAATGAATTATGAGTCAAATTGTCATGATCTGGGTCAAATATGCTGCCAGGGTCCATCATTATTTCATCAAGCACTTCCTGGGCAATAAGCCTTTGACATTTTGCCATATTGATGAGGGAATCCGGATAAAATACATTTATCGTGGTGTGGTTCGAAAGAGAGAATGACCCGATTTTTACCCCTTTTACCTTTTCTATCCAAAATTTTATTTTACAGCTTTTACAAAAACTGTGGCATGCAGATTACAATTATGTTCCTTTTTACATGTATTTATTTTAAGTGAAAATTGCTATTATCTCAGCCTTTTAATCATGTCTGTGTCTGTGTGTGTGTGTGTTAATGTGAGTGTTTGAGTGTACCAGTTGTATTGATAGTATGTTACTCTGTGAGTTTTATGTATTGTGTTTTTATAATATTAATGATTCTGTTTTATGTTTCTACTACTTTTTATTTGCTTTCTTGTTTCACTTTAGGTACTGGATTGTAAAGCGCTTGAAGCTTGCTTATGCTTGTATTATAGCGCTACATAAAAATAAAATATTATTATTATTATTATATTGATTTTTTTAGCGAAACTTCGCGAGCATATGAGGAAGGTAGTTAAGTCCCAGTTACTTCCCTTCCATAGCAGTTTGATACGTTATGGCGAGCTGATGGACTGGTTTAAGTGAATGGGTTTCTTCGTCTGACTGCGAGTTGGGCTCAGGTGGAGAATGGAACCTTTAAGGTCGTCTGCCTGTGCAGCCTTCCCAGCCTGGCATGTTTTGGCCTGACTGCATCAACAGGAAGGGGTGCTTCACTTCAGGCACAAATTTATAGCAGCCGCTGAACCAATAGCTACCGAACTTCACATTATGACTGAAATGTAATTGTGACACATATTGCTGAAGTCTCAAGACAAAGGATGTAATAATATACTTGTAACTTTAAATTACAAACAGAAATAGTAAAATGTCAGCTCCTGTCGATGTTGAAGGTTGTGGGCTATCTGCTTGATAGTCTACACTGGTTGCTAATTTCATCCCCTTCACTTTCCCAGGAATTATCGAAAGAATTGTAAGACATATCATCATTATCTGGGTTGAATTCACTGCAAGAGTCCGCCATAATTTCACTGAGCTCTAAACTGTGCAGTAAGTCTTTGACATGCGGAAAACCAGATAAAAAACACACTATTCGTTTGAATTTTGGAGTGAAACTTCACATGCCAGTGAGGAAAGAAGTTAAGTTGGAGTTACTTCCCTTATATAGCAGTTTAATGCATAATATTAACTCACTCAGTACGGCCAGTCCTCTCTTCTCCTCTACACAGACCCCTCGGATGTCCAGTGGGTGTCTGAATGACCCAACCTTTAGCTTCCGTCGTCAGAATTGTGGTATTCTTTGTCAACATTCACGTCTTCAGTATAAGAGCCTTCTGCTTGCAATATTTTGATGATGGTAATTGGGGTGAAACGCTGTTAACGTCGTCTCTTTTGTTGTTCGTATGGAAAGAGTTAATAATGAGCTGACAAACCTGTTTAGATAAACGGGTTTCTTCACCCGCCTGTCAGGCGGGCTCAGGCGGAGAACGATGATCAGCGGTACACGCCTCTCAGGTGGGCACAGGGGTTGTAGGAGTTGAGCCTTTTTAGTTTTTAGGGTCATACAATGTACAACTTCCAGATCCAGATCTTGAATAAATTCATCTTCGGCAGACAATGAGTATAGCAGCTGCTTTACATATTGCAATCGCAAGTACAAATTACAATGAGCACAATGACCCGGTGGTTAAAGCGTTGGACTTTGAATCTGATAGTTAAGGGGTTGAATCCCGGTATGGTGGCTGGTGAATAAAGGGTGATTTTCCCTATCTGCCAGGTCAAAATGTATAAACCTGTCAGTGCCTTCATCCCTTTGTGTAGTTATATATACGCATGCAAAAAGATAAAATATGCATATTAAAGATCCCATCATATTATACATCAGTGTTTACTG
>NC_134889.1:27837875-27840375 GCF_041734735.1 Babylonia areolata | reverse complement strand
TACTGTTTTCTTCATCCTCTTCTTCGTCAGTAGAATTGTTCCTTCATTTTGTACCATGGTATACTGTTTTCTTCGTCAGTGGAATTGTTCCTTCATTTTGTACCATGGTGTACTGTCTTCTTTTCATCTTCATCTTCATCAGTGGAATTGTTCCTTCATTTTGTACCATGGTTTATTGTCTTCTTCGTCAGTGGAATTGTTCCTTCATTTTGTACCACGGTGTACTGTCTTCTTCGTCCTCTTCTTCGTCAGTGGAATTGTTCCTTCATTTTGTACCATGGTGTACTGTCTTCTTCGTCCTCTTCTTCGTCAGTGGAATTGTTCCTTCATTTTGTACCATGGTGTACTGTCTTCTTCGGTGTACTGTCTTCTTCTTCGTCAGTGGAATTGTTCCTTCATTTTGTACCACGGTGTACTGTCTTCTTCTTCGTCAGTGGAATTGTTCCTTTATTTTGTACCACGGTGTACTGTCTTCTTCTTCGTCAGTGGAATTGTTCCTTCATTTTGTACCATGGTGTACTGTCTTCTTCTTCGTCAGTGGAATTGTTCCTTCATTTTGTACCACGGTGTACTGTCTTCTTCTTCGTCAGTGGAATTGTTCCTTCATTTTGTACCACGGTGTACTGTCTTCTTCTTCGTCAGTGGAATTGTTCCTTCATTTTGTACCACGGTGTACTGTCTTCTTCTTCGTCAGTGGAATTGTTCCTTCATTTTGTACCACGGTGTACTGTCTTCTTCTTCGTCAGTGGAATTGTTCCTTCATTTTGTACCATGGTGTACTGTCTTCTTCGTCCTCTTCTTCGTCAGTGGAATTGTTCCTTCATTTTGTACCATGGTGTACTGTCTTCTTCGTCCTCTTCTTCGTCAGTGGAATTGTTCCTTCATTTTGTACCATGGTGTACTGTCTTCTTCGTCCTCTTCTTCGTCAGTGGAATTGTTCCATCATTTTGTACTGTGGTGTACTGTCTTCTTCGTCTTCTTCATCAGTGGAATTGTTCCTTCATTTTGTACCATGGTGTACTGTCTTCTTCATCAGTGGAATTGTTCCTTCATTTTGTACCATGGTGTACTGTCTTTTCCTCTTCTTCTTCATCAGTGGACTGTGGCTCCCACGTTCACTCAAACACAGGAGTGGGCTAACCTGTGTGTGACAGTTTTTACCCCTGCCATGCAGGCAGCTACACTCGGTATTCAGGGGGGATTGGAAGGGAGTACATGCCGGGTATATTCTTGTTTCCATAACCCACCAAACATGGACATGTATTACTTACTTACTTACTTACTTACTTAATCCTCTTCGTTCTGGTCGGAACATAGGGCCCGCACTGCAGATCTTCATCTCGCTCTGTCTTGGGCTGTTCTCTTGGCTTCACCCCAGGTCATGTTGGTGGACTTGAGTTCTGCCTGTAGAGTTCTTCTCCAGGTGGTGACTGGTCATCCCCTCTCCCGCTTCCCCTGTGGGTTCCAGTCCAAGGCGTGGCATGGAATGTGGGCATGTATGGACATGTATTATGGGATCTTTAACTGTGTATTCCATCTTTTGCATGCGTATGCTTATGAATGGGGTTCAGGTACCAGCAGGCCTGCATATCTGCTGACCTGGGAGATTGGGGGGGAAAAAACAACCCCACTGCCACCCTTTATCCATGTAGGTGCATTGACTGGGATTCGAACCCTCGGATTGAAAGTCACAATGCTTTTAACCCCTCAGCTGTTGCGCCCGTCATGGTATCACTGTTACATGTCTGAATTTTTGCTGTTTTAGTGAAGCACCCTGTTGTTTTTTCTGCAGTGGTCTCATATAGTGCTTGGTCCAGGGGAGTTGTAGCAGGTCTGTGGCTGTGGGATAGAATGAGTTAAGTATCCATATTTGTATTTGTATTTCTTTTTATCACAACAGATTTCTCTGTGTGAAATTCGGGCTGCTCTCCCCAGGGAGAGCACGTCGCTACACTACAGCGCCATCCTTTTTTTTTTTTTTTTTTTTTTTTCCTGCGTGTAGTTTTATTTGCTTTTCCTATCGAAGTGGATTTTTCTACAGAATTTTGCCAGGAACAATCCTTTTGTTGCCGTGGGTTCTTTTACGTGCGCTAAGTGCATGCTGCACACGGGACCTCGGTTTATCGTCTCATGCAAATGACTAGCGTCCAGACCACCACTCAAGGTCTAGTGGAGGGGGAGAAAATATCGGCGGCTGAGCCGTGATTCGAACCTGCGCGCTCAGATTCTCTCGTTTCCTAGGCGGACGCGTTACCTCTAGGCCATCACTCCACATCATCATCATCATCATCATCATCATCATACTGTGATGGTGGCAGGTTACCGGGACAACAGCCCCAAGGGACCCATTGAACTGGTGGGCAGTGGGGAGGGGGACATCGAGGAGCTGAAGGGACTGCTAGCTGGAGACGCCCCCATGTACGGCCTGTACCGCGTCACCGACCAGGTGGATGACATCACTACCGTCAAGTTTGTCTACATCATGTGGTGAGTTTTTGTC
>NC_134889.1:27812875-27832875 GCF_041734735.1 Babylonia areolata | reverse complement strand
CACACCTCTTCAAACGGAGAATGGCTGCCTACGTGGCAGTGTAAAACTGGTCATGCATGTACATACGAGCAAACATGGGAGTTGCAGCACACGAATGCAGAATATTGATTTCCAGTATGATTAGTTCATGCACATGACTATAAAAGATCTGTCAGCATTGCATTGCAAAGTGTGTAGGGACTGGTGTGAATTTATATTCTCTTGTCTTTGCTGCTGTAGATCAGCTTTCAGTCTGTCGTGTTCATTTTGCTTTTTTTTTTCAACAGCGTTTGTTTATTTCACTACAAATTGTGTGGTCTGTTTTGGAGACAGTGCTTGTGATTGTTTTTTCTTTGTTCATTATTTTGTTTTTGTTTTGTTTTTTGTCACAGTTGTCACATGAGGAAAAGAATCACAAGGAAGCCAAAAAGCATTAGTTGAATCCATGACGGTGTGTTTCCAACGTGAATTTGTATATATTTTTTTTTTATTGAAAAAAAAACAAAACAAAACAAACTTCAGTGCTAGTGTCATGGCTGATCTGGAGCGTCTGGATTGCTTGACACATCAAATGCTACAAGCGACTGATCTATTACAGTGTCAGTGTTCATGGTTTCTTTTTTTTTTTTTTTTTTTTTTGGTAAATAACCGTATCACTGATTTGTTGGTTGATTAGCACAGCACGCAGGTGAACCCATTGATCACTTGTGGAACAAATTTGGAACGTTTTTTTTATCTCCATAAAAAAACAAAAACAACAACAACAAAAAAAAAAATACCCTGATTGTCCTCATCATCAGTGGGGGTCATCATTCATGGCACAGCATGCATGTGGCACTGGAGCCCGAAGTCGAAAGCACATGTACAGTTTTGCATGCAGGTCACAGGGCACCAGGATTTTTTTTTTTTTTTTTTTTTTTTTTTTTTTGTTTGTTAGTGCTTCACATGCCTTCTTCATTTGTCGAAAAAAAATCCCCCAAAACTTTTTTTTTTTTTTTTTGGGGGGGGGGGGGGGGGGGGGGTCCTTTTTTTGTCTTTTTTTCACATGTACAGTTTTGCATGCAGGTCACAGGGAACCAGGATTTTTTGTTTTTTTTTGGGTTTTTTTTTGTTAGTGCTTCACATGCCTTCTTCATTTGTCGAAAAAAAATCACCCAAAACTTTTTTTTTTTGGGGGGGGGGGGGGGGGGGGGTGTCCTTTTTTTGTCTTTTTTTCACATCAATTTTCCAATAAATGCACAGTTTCCGTTTCGTATGTAACATTCTAGACTGTACATGTACAGTACAACTGCAGGTGAGTTCATGGAATGCCACCAGGCAGGGCAGGGCCAGATGCAGCTCTGTGTTGCTGATCTCCAGCAGCTGCAAGGCGCTGGTGGTGGTCTCCCTTGAACACATCCTTACTGCAGTGTTTGTTTGGGCACACCGACTACTTCTACTACTGAAGGACTGTGTACACTTTTGAGTACAAGATAAATGCCTGGTCTGGTCTGAATCTACAGACAATGTTCATCACTGTTGTTTTTATGCTTTGAGCTCAAAAAAGGACAACGATGAAACACAGCAGTGATGAACGTTATCTGTTGATTCAGACTCGGGTGCTCATCCGGTCCTCAGAATGGTGCACGGTCCTTCAGCGGTTGATCTCACAGTATTACTGACGCGTTGTTATCCGCGACATATAACTCACCATGTCTCGGCATGCTCCACTTCGTTCAGAGTCCTGTCTGTAAAGTTCAGGGAGGTAGCAGAAAATTCTGTATTATATAAAGGGCAGTGGGTGGCAGAGTGGATGGCTTCAGTGGTCAGGTTCACTGGGACTGTCTTGTTGAACTTGTGCCCTAACCTTGTTACTTCTCTTTCTCTCTCTCTCTCTCCATTGACATCTCCCTCCACCACACGTTTTTTTCTTTATTTTGTTTCACTGTATTTACATGGTTTTGTTGAAATTCATGTAGGATCACGTCTAAACTTCTAGCTATGATGACATCCGTCACATACTTAGTGTGTACATGTATCAGGACAGGACTTTATATAAGATCCTGTTGTCCTGTTCATCTATAGCTGTGTGGTATTGTGACATGTTCCAAACAAAATACTGTTTAAACCAATGGTGAACAGTGTACGCAGTTCATTGGCTTTTATAAGTTGGTTTGAGGGGTTTGGTGTGGGGTTTTTTTGTGGGTTTTTTTTTTTTTTTGGTGCCCCCAGACAGAATTTTGAACAATCTGTTTTCCATCTGTCAGTGATGTTTAACGATGATGGGGGTGCAGGGGTCCATTTAAATTCAAGGCCTGCATGACGAGGCCTGAACTCTCATGATGACACATCCAGGCATCAACCGGGTTGAAGATACACAGCAGCCTGCAGTCTTGGTCAGGAAATTTGAGCGACACTGCCAAAAAAAGTTTCCAAAGTGTGGATGACCCACGACTGTGTGATCCCAGTCTTCCTGTCAAAGCCCACAGCATTTCCAACTCTGGGTGGGAGCAGGCTGCAGGTTGAAATCTTCAGCCCTCCCCCCCCCCCCCCCGCCCCCCCACCTTCCTCCACAACCTCTTGTGGGGCTTAACCAGCATCCTTGCACTTCACCACGGTGGGCTGGCGGGTAGGATGTGGTTTTGTCCACGCCCCTGTGAAAGTTTGACTGCAGGTTTTCGCTCAGGTGGGGTGACCAAGTCAGTGTGGTTATTGTTGTTTTTTTCTCCTTACGATGATGCATTTGACTTTGCATTTAAAAAAAAATAAAGGCTACTTGATTTCCACTATTACAATCCAGCTGTTGTTGAACAGTTCAGGAGAATATCCCACCTGTTAGACCTGTGTGCGTCAGGTACAAATATTCTAGCTTGTTACATGGTATATTTTATTTATGTCATGTTTATTGTGATGTTATCGTGTACATGAAGGAGTATTACTTCAAATCAAAACATTTGTTGTTGTTGTTGGCACTGAAGAGTTGCAGAAACATGCTGCCCTCAGTGAATGAGGAACAGGAAGTTGGACTTTAAAAGAGCAGTCCAATCAATAATTGTTTTGTTGTGTGTATTGTGTTGTGTTCTATAACTCGTTGTCACGACAGATTTCTGTGAGTGAAATGTGGGCTGCTCTCCCCGAGAGGAGTGTTATCACAGTGCAACACCACCCATATATATATATATATATAATTTTTGTTGTTTTTGTTGTTGTTGTTGTCTGCACAGAATTTTGCCAGGGACAGCACTTGCCATGCTTGCCACGTGCTCTTTGACGTGCGGAAAAAAAAAGACACATACTGCACACAGGAACCAGAGTTTATCACCTCATCCGAATAATGAGCACACAGACCACCCACAGTCCATCTAGCAGAGGAAGGGGGAAGTCAGTGACAAGATGGTGGAGGAAGCTGTGCTGCTTCTCTTCAACTCGGACACTGAAGACGAAGATTTTAGTGGTTTCAGTGAGCTAGGATGACGTTGAATAAATGTGACTATCCCTAAATTATGAATCTTATTTTCGTTGTGTTTATTTATTTATTTATTTTTTTTTGTGGCACTAGCAGTATTTTCGCTTGCTTTTCTTTATGTTGTTCCCGCTTGTGTTTATTTCATAACCTACAGTATCGACAGCTTTTCTGTAGTATCAGTATGTGTTCCGATACCGGAAATAAGTGCGGTTTATAAACCGGTGCGGCTTATGTATGTATAAAGTTCAATTTTTTCCAAAGTTTAGTGGGTGCGGCTTATATACCAGTGCGCTCAATAGACCGAACTTTACGGTAATCAGAAACAAATCCCAGTCCATGTCATGGGACTTGAACCTACCTATGGACACTCGCTTCCTAGTCCAGGGCTGGACTGCTGGGCCACCCACCATTAACAGGTGATATTCACATGGTTGGGTCATAGAGTCCCAGGGTGCACACTCGTTTGGTGAACGGGTGCGTGGTGTTCTGGATGTTCTGAAACTTGGTAGAGTTCCTGGTGTTTATGCACACGTGTTTGATGCACAGGATGTGTTGAACTTGGTAGATTTCTCTGTGTATATATGCACTGATGTTAACCTATTGTGTCCTGGATGTGTTGAACTTCGTAGATTTCTCGGTGTATATGCACTGATGTTAACTTTTTGTGTCCTGGATGTGTTGAACTTGGTAGATTTCTCGGTGTATATATGCACTGATGTTAACCTATGCAGTCTGCAAAAAAAATCTTCTCTCTCCACCCTCCAGAATTCGGTAGTGCACAGATGGCTCAGAGGCCCAGGATTATCACCTCTTACCAGTCAAGAGTAGGGGGAGTGGGGTACGGTGGCAGAGTCGGTTAGGCATGGGATTTCTGATCCTGTGTTCACCAGTGACTCGGGTTCGGGACCTCGTTTTGACATGGTGTTGCGTCCTTGGGGAAAGGCGCTTTACTTGCAATTTTTCCTGACTCCGCCCAGGTGTGAATATATGGAACCGGACTTTGGCTGGGAAAGGTAAAAAGCGGCGGAAGGAGAAGATTGGGTCCTTTCTATGTTGAGTTTGAGTTCGAGTCCTAGACACAGTGGATATGAATCACTGCTGGCGGAAGGAGAGGATTGGATCCTTTCTATGTTGAGTTTGAGTTCGAGTCCTAGACACAGTGGATATGAAATCACTGCTGGCGGAAGGAGAGGATTGGGTCCTTTCTATGCCGAGTTTGAGTTCGAGTCCTAGACACAGTGGATATGAATCACTGCTGGCGGAAGGAGAGGATTGGATCCTTTATATGTTGAGTTTGAGTTCGAGTCCTAGACACAGTGGATATGAAATCACTGCTGGCGGAAGGAGAGGATTTGGGTCCTTTCTATGCCGAGTTCAAGTTCGAGTCCTAGACACAGTGGATATGAAATCACTGCTGGCGGAAGGAGAGGATTTGGGTCCTTTCTATGTTGAGTTTGAGTTCGAGTCCTAGACACAGTGGACATGAAATCACTGCCACCTTGGCCATTAAAGGCCATGGGACCTTTAACCCCCCCACCCCCACCCCCCCTTTTTTTTTTTGCACTCAAGAAACGAAGATATTTTTACGTTCTTTCTGTGCTGTTGTGTAACATCACTTACTACATGATCATCTTTCTTTGTGCGCTGTTGTGTAACATTACTTACTACATGATCATCTTTCTTTGTGCGCTGTTGTGTAACATTACTTACTACATGATCATCTGTCTTTGTGTGCTGTTGTGTAACATTATTTACTACATGATCATCTTACTTTCTGTGTGCTGTTTTGTAACATTACTACATGATCATCTTTCTTTGTGCGCTGTTGTGTAACATTACTTACTACATGATCATCTTTCTTTGTGTGCTGTTGTGTAACATTACTTACTACATGATCATCTTTCTTTGTGCGCTGTTGTGTAACATTACTTACTACATGATCATCTTTCTTTGTGCGCTGTTGTGTAACATCACTTACTACATGATCATCTTTCTTTGTGCGCTGTTGTGTAACATTACTTACTACATGATCATCTTTCTTTGTTCTTTGTGTGCTGTTGTGTAACATTACTTACTACATGATCATCTTTCTTTGTGCGCTGTTGTGTAACATTACTTACTACATGATCATCTTTCTTTCTGTGCACTGTTGTGTAACATTGCTTACTACATGATCATCTTTCTTTGTTCTTTGTGCGCTGTTGTGTAACACCACTTACTACATGATCACCTTTCTTTGTGTGCTGTTGTGTAACATCACTTACTACATGATCATCTGTCTTTGTGCGCTGTTGTGTAACATTATTTACTACATGATCATCTTTCTTTGTGTGTGCTGTTGTGTAACATTATTTACTACATGATCATCTTTCTTTGTGCGCTGTTGTGTAACATTACTTACTACATGATCATCTTTCTTTGTGCGCTGTTGTGTAACATTACTTACTACATGATCATCTTTCTTTGTGTGTGCTGTTGTGTAACATTATTTACTACATGATCATCTTTCTTTGTGCGCTGTTGTGTAACATTATTTACTACATGATCATCTTTCTTTGTGCACTGTTGTGTAACATTATTTACTACATGATCATCTTTCTTTGTGCGCTGTTGTGTAACATTACTTACTACATGATCATCTTTCTTTGTGCGCTGTTGTGTAACATGACTTACTACATGATCATCTTTCTTTGTGTGTGCTGTTGTGTAACATTATTTACTACATGATCATCTTTCTTTGTGCACTGTTGTGTAACATTACTTACTACATGATCATCTTTCTTTGTGCGCTGTTGTGTAACATTACTTACTACATGATCATCTTTCTTTGTGCGCTGTTGTGTAACATTACTTACTACATGATCATCTTTCTTTGTGCGCTGTTGTGTAACATTACTTACTACATGATCATCTGTCTTTGTGTGTGCTGTTGTGTAACATTATTTACATGATCATCTTTCTTTGTGCGCTGTTTTGTAACATTACTTACTACATGATCATCTTTCTTTGTGCGCTGTTGTGTAACATTACTTACTACATGATCATCTTTCTTTGTGCACTGTTGTGTAACATTACTTACTACATGATCATCTTTCTTTGTGCACTGTTGTGTAACATTGCTTACTACATGATCATCTTTCTTTGTGCACTGTTGTGTAACATTACTTACTACATGATCATCTTTCTTTGTGTGTGCTGTTGTGTAACATTATTTACTACATGATCATCTTTCTTTGTGCGCTGTTGTGTAACATTATTTACTACATGATCATCTTTCTTTGTGTGTGCTGTTGTGTAACATTATTTACTACATGATCATCTTTCTTTGTGCGCTGTTGTGTAACATTACTTACTACATGATCATCTTTCTTTGTGCGCTGTTGTGTAACATCACTTAACATCAGTCACTTCATCTCTTGTGCTGGTCATTCTGTGGTGCGAGGTGTATGCTTCAGACTGTAGTGTATGATCCATTAAAACGGTGCTGGGATGACTCGAACTCTCTTTCTTCCACAAATTCTCTATGCTGTCCATGCCTTTGTGCCTTTGGTCTTTTTGCAGCCGCGAGGAGCTGGAATGCACACTGATGGTGTATTTTTTTTTTATTTTTTTTTTTTTACTAGTAACAGTCTAGTGGTCACATAGGAATGAAGTAACATTGACATCATGTGAAAAAAAAATATTGTTGAGGATTCAGTTTTTCAGTATCTGAAACTGTTTCTTTTTCTTCTTCTTCTTTTTTTTTTTTTTTGGTCAGCCAGTGACCTTTGCAATGTCCCATTGTGACACTTTGAAGACCAGGAGTTTTATGAGAAATTTGAAATCCATGATACAAACTTTTTAATTCATATGCAACAATGATGATAATGATAACAGTTTGTTAAGAATGATGCAATTTGAAAAAAAACAAACAAACACAATTTATTTGTGTTTTGATGATATAGCAAAATGAAAGATTGCAAAGCTTGCATCATTTCCAATTTTATTAAAGAGAAGGGAAGGTATGTGTGTGAAGAGGTGGTGTGGTGTTGGGGGGTTTGGGGGGTGGGAGGTATCAGAGAGTTGAGATTTGTTATTTATTGTCTGAACTTTTTGTACGACTCAAAAAATGTTTGTATGTAAACAGAACATTTTGTCACTGGTCGTCGTGTTTTTTTTTTTTTTTTTCTGGATTTGTATTCCTGTGTATTAATTAATATGTGAAACGATTATTTTTGAGACAATAGCATTGTGTAATATTGTACTTCTGTCATATCTTAGCTCCTTGTGACCATAATTATTTGTTTTTAGCTGATTTTACAACAGAATGGGGCATTGAATGTTAGAATGTTTTCAGAGCAGTCATAGTATTGCTGTGCAATTTCTCTGAAACTTGCTACGTTTTGATGTGTTCTTTTTCCTCTGTATTGTCCAAGTTAATCGATGTCTTGTTTTACTTTTTTTGGTTGTCAGTCTCATCAACATTTTTCTTGCTTTCTTTGCTAGCAAATCTTTGCTTTTTTTTTTTTTTTCTCCTGATAACTTTTATTTAATCTTCCTGGAATATAATTTGGACAGAGTAGTACAGCTCAAGTTTTTAGAGAGCTTTTATTCATTCGCTCAGAGTAGCTTGCGTCACCCCCTATTGTTGATTGTAAATATCGATCTGGTTGTAAAAGAAGTACCAGTGGGTAATTAATTAAGCTTATTATTATTATTATTATTTTTATCATTATTATTATTATTGTTGATGTTATCGTAAACAATTTTGTTTTCCAAGTTTGCTTAGTGAACTATTTTGTATTCTAATTCCCAGAAACTATTTTATTATATTCATGTTATAGGAACTCTCAGTGGTAAGGCTTTAATCATTTACGTAAGTGACCAGTCATTTTTTGTTTTTGTTTGTTTTGATAAGAATTTTATTAATGATGAATACACATATCTTTTCCATTTTCTTATATATACATATTGTTGTTAGGAGTACTTCCTTGCCATAAAAGTCTTGTTTGTTTTTGATGCATTCCTATACAAATTGAATCTTGTGTCACTTGTTTTCTGTGTCTTTGATATTACGTCTTTAATATTAACCAATACAATTTGTATTGCTTGCATGCAGTTGCTAAATCATGCTTTTAAAATAATTTTTCATTCATGACAGCTGGTGGTGATAGAGCATGTATTCAGTCGTGCATGATTACTGTTGTTACGTGCATTTGTTTTAGTTTTGTAATAATAATAATTATAATCCATTTTGTATTTGATAACAGAACAAAATCAGTGAAGAAATGGTTTTAGATTTTTGGTTTTGTTTGTGGTGAATGTGCGAATGTGTCATTTGTTAAATTTGTGCATTCAGATATGTGAAGTAAACACACACATGGAAGTATCGATCACTCAGAAATGTGGTTGAGTGGTGACTGGGTTGATAAGTGTCGGTTGTTGTTGGTGGCCTAGAGGTAACGCGTTCGCCTAGGAAGCGAGAGAATCTGAGCGCGCTGGTTTGAATCACAGCTCAGCCGCCGATATTTTCTCCCCATCCACTAGACCTTTAGTGGTGGTCTGGATGCTAGTCATTCACATGAGACGATCAACCAAGGCCCTGTGTGCAGCATGCACTTAGCACACGTAAAATAACCCACGGCAACAAAAGGGTTGTTCCTGGCAAAATTCTGTAGAAAAATCCACTATGATAGGAAAAATCAAATAAAACTGCATGCAGGAAAAAATACAAAAAAAAAGGGTGGCACTGTAGTGTAGCGACGTGCTGTCCCAGGGGAGAGCAGCCCAAATTTCCCACAGAGAAATCTGTTGTGATAAAAAGAAATACAAATACAAATATCTCTCTGTGTAAAATTCAGGCTGCTCTCCCTGGAGAGAGAGCGTCACAATGGTGCAGCACCATCATATATATATATATTATATATATATTTTTTTTAATTGTCTGCAAGTGTATTTATTTTGCTATCAGAATGGATTTTTTCTACATTATTTTGCCAGGGTTCTTTTACCTGTGCTAAGTACATGCAGATGCTGCACATAGGACTTGTTTATCATCTCATCCAAAAGACTAGCACCCAGATCACCACTTGAAGGTCTAGTATGTGTGTGTGTGTGTGTGTGTGTGCATGTGTGTGACTGTCTGTCTCACATATTACTGTAAAGTGTGTGTGTGCGCGTGTGTTGTGTCTGACATATTACTGTAAAATTAAAAAAACAAACAAAAAAAACAACAAAAACCCCCCACAAAAAACGCTTTGATTTTGATAGGTGATGATTTTACAGGTTTCACAGGTCACGTGTGTGTGTGTGTGTGTGTGTGTGTGTGTGTGTGGTGGTAATGATGTTTGTGTCTGCTGGATTATTGCAAAACAGTTTGAAAGTGCTAAATAATGTACTGTTGTTACATATTATCATGTACTGGACAAAATCACAAATAGCCTAAACAGCATCATATTTATTTTTCCCATTGGGATAACAAGTCTCAGAATAAAAGATAAATTACCCCCCAAGAATGACACTTTCACGATAAAACAAAAGAAAAAACCACTTCACTCATTTTAAAACAGACCAAAAAAAAAAACCATAGATGACCAAATTTATTGCATAATTCTATTAATATCAGTACAAAAAATATACACTGGTTTTGATGGAATGACACTTCACAAACAGGTAAAAAAAATAAAAAAATTTAAAAAGATTTTAACTCATCCCTTCAGTCTTTGCATCCTTGGCATAGTAATATAACCCCAGTCTTCACATGCATATATATTTTTTCTTCTATTTCATTCAGTTTTTCTTTCAATTTTTGTTCTTTACCGCTCAAGCAGACACCTGATGATTCAGTGGCAGGACATGGAGGTCTAACTTTAGTGACTAGGGTACAGAAAAATTTTTGAATCTCTTCACTGCATCAGAAAAGATGAGGAAAAACAACAACAATGATCAAAACGGCAAACAAAAACCGAAAACAATCCAACACACTACAACGCTTCAAACCTTATTAAACGCGCTTTCTGATGCCAAAGAGACAAACATAAAGAATCCAAAACCACAGCACACTCACTGAAACTTGTTTGAATAATTCCTGTAAAATTACCCTGGTAATATCATTTTTCTCTTCTTTTTTTTTTTCTTCAGTATTGAAGTTTGTCAGCAGGGAGCTTAGGGCCAAAACACTCCCTCTAAGACAAAATGGTGACATACAGGTCCTTGATTCAGATGAATACGTTCATGTTGTTTTTAACGTGTTGAAGCAGCAATGACAATCAGAGAAAGTAACGCTGCAGGTGAATATATCTGTGTTGTTTTTAATTTTACATGTGAAACAGCACTGGCAACCAGATAATGTAGATGAATACATTCATGTTGTTTTAACATGTAAAACAGCACTACATTCATGTTGTTTTAGCATCTAAAACAGCACTACATTTATGTTGTTTTAACATGTAAAACAGCACTATATTCATGTTGTTTTAACATGTAAAACAGCACTACATTTATGTTGTTTCAGCATGTAAAACAGCACTAAATTTATGTTGTTTCAGCATATAAAACAGCACTACATTTATGTTGTTTCAACATGTAAAACAGCACTACATTTATGTTGTTTTAACATGTAAAACAGCACTACATTTATGTTGTTTCAGCATGTAAAACAGCACTACATTTATGTTGTTTTAACATGTAAAACAGCACTACATCGATGTTGTTTTAACACGTAAAACAGCACTACATTTATGTTGTTTTAGCATGTAAAACAGCACTACATTACATGTAAAACAGCACTACATTTATGTTGTTTTAACATGTAAAACAGCACTACATTTATGTTGTTTTAACATGTAAAATAGCGCTACATTTATGTTGTTTCAGCATGTAAAACAGCACTACATTTATGTTGTTTTAACATGTAAAACAGCACTACATTTATGTTGTTTTAGCATGTAAAACAGCACTACATTTATGTTGTTTCAGCATGTAAAACAGCACTACATTTATGTTGTTTCAACATGTAAAACAGCACTACATTGATGTTGTTTTAACATATACAACAGCACTACATTTATGTTGTTTCAGCATGTAAAACAGCACTACATTTATGTTGTTTTAACATATAAAACAGCACTACATCGATGTTGTTTTAACACGTAAAACAGCACTACATTTATGTTGTTTTAACATGTAAAACAGCACTACATTACATGTAAAACAGTACTACATTGATGTTGTTTTAACATGTAAAACAGGACTACATTGATGTTGTTTCAACATGTAAAACAGCACTACATTTATGTTGTTTCAACATGTAAAACAGCACTACATTTATGTTGTTTTAACATGTAAAACAGCACTACATTTATGTTGTTTCAACATGTAAAACAGCACTACATTCTTGTTGTTTTAACATGTAAAACAGCACTACATTCTTGTTGTTTTAGCATGTAAAACAGCACTACATTTATGTTGTTTTTGCATGTAAAACAGCACTACATTTATGTTGTTTTAGCATGTAAAACAGCACTACATTTACGTTGTTTTAACATGTAAAACAGCACTACATTTATGTTGTTTTAACATGTACATTGATGTTTTAACATGTAAAACAGCACTACATTGATGTTGTTTGAACATGTAAAACAGCACTCCATTTATTTTGTTTTAGCATGTAAAACAGCACTACATTTATGTTGTTTCAGCATGTAAAACAGCACTATATTTATGTTGTTTGAACATGTAAAACAGCACTACATTACATGTAAAACAGCACTACATTTATGTTGTTTCAACATGTAAAACAGCACTACATTTATGTTGTTTCAACATGTAAAACAGCACTACATTTATGTTGTTTTAACATGTACATTGATGTTTTAACATGTAAAACAGCACTACATTGATGTTGTTTTAACATGTAAAACAGCACTACATTTATGTTGTTTCAGCATGTAAAACAGCACTACATTGATGTTGTTTGAACATGTAAAACAGCACTACATTTATGTTGTTTTAACATGTAAAACAGCACTACATTTATGTTGTTTTAACATGTAAAATAGCGCTACATTTATGTTGTTTCAGCATGTAAAACAGCACTACATTTATGTTGTTTCAACGTGTAAAACAGCACTACATTCTTGTTGTTTTAGCATGTAAAACAGCACTACATTTATGTTGTTTCAGCATGTAAAACAGCACTACATTTATGTTGTTTTAACATGTAAAACAGCACTACATTTATGTTGTTTTAACATGTAAAACAGCACTACATTTATGTTGTTTCAGCATGTAAAACAGCACTACATTTATGTTGTTTTAACATGTAAAACAGCACTACATTCATGTTGTTTAAGCATGTAAAACAGCACTACATTTATGTTGTTTTAACATGTAAAACAGCACTACATTTATGTTGTTTTAACATGTAAAACAGCATTACATTGATGTTGTTTGAACATGTAAAACAGCACTACATTCATGTTGTTTTAGCATGTAAAACAGCACTACATTTATGTTGTTTCAGCATGTAAAACAGCACTACATTTATGTTGTTTTAACATGTAAAACAGCATTACATTGATGTTGTTTGAACATGTAAAACAGCACTACACTGATGTTGTTTTAACGTGTAAAACAGCACTACATTTATGTTGTTCCCACATGTAAAACAGCACTACATTTATGTTGTTCCCACATGTAAAACAGCACTGGCAACCAAAGAATGTAACAATGCAGATGAATACATTTGTGTTGTTTTTAATTTAACATGTAAAACAGCACTGGCACTCGAGTAGAGAATGTATTAATGCAGGAGAAAAAAACACACCTGGTGAATGGTTATCTAAAAAATTTCATCGACTTGTACAATTCATAATTTGTAACAGAGCAACATTTTTTTTCAATAACAATAAAGGTAAAAACAAACAAACATTTTTTCATTATATTTTCACTATTTCAGATTCATTATTTTGCTATTTATCAGTCTAGTTTTTAAATTATCAAAAGATTTTTTTTTCAATCTACAGAAAACTATTTCTCTTTTTATTTTCACAATTTCATATTCATTATTAACTATTTAGCAATCTGGTTTTCAAACTACAAACAGATAAAAAAAACTTAAACTCTACAGAAAACTATTTCTCTTTTGTATTTTCACTATCCTGGATCCATTACTTATATTGATTTAAACTATCAAAAACTAATTTTTTCACACCTTTTTTTTTTTTTTTGATTTCTTAATGCCCGCTAAAGATCATGACATGACAATCAATATAAAATCCAAGGCAAAGTGCACGCAGCACAGTGACCCTGGTGTCCCAACAACACAGTACCTCCATGACATTCATGAAACAATGGTGTGATATAATCAATGTACAGAACATGTCCCAAGCATCTCCACTTTTTTTTTTTTTTTGTTTTTTTGTTTGTACCTAGTCGTTCGGGTGAGATGATAAACCGATGTTCCGTATGCAGCACAGATAAATCTGTTGTGATAAAAAAAAAAAAAAAAAAACAAAAAAAAAAACAGCACGCACTTGGCGCACAAAAAAAAAAAAAAAAAAAAAAAAAAGAACCCATGGCAACGATAGTGTTGTCCTCTGGAAAAATTCTGAACAAGAAATTAACTGTGATAGGTACACAAATTATATAAATGCATGCACTCTAGACCTGACTAAGCGCGTTGGGTTATGCTGCTGGTGTCAGGCATCTGTTATAGCAGATGTGGTGTAGCGTATATGGATTGGTCTGAACGCAGAGACACCTCCTTGAGAAACTGAAACTGGAACTGTACAGAACAACACAGCACTCAGCGCCCAGAACATGCCGTTATTCATCACACATCAATACCCAGTGGAGTATTCATTTAAAAAAAAAAGAAAAAAGAAAAAAAAAAAGAGTATTTCTGATGCTGTACCACAAAACCAGTCTGAAGTCATCCTTTTTCTTTTTTCTTCTTCTTTTTTTTTCTTTCTTCTGCATTCATGATAAAGATAGACGTTCACTGGAGACAAAAATGATCCAATCTGGGAATTCAGAGTGATGGCCTAGAGGTAACACGTCCGCTCAGGAAGCGAGAGAATCACGGCTCAGCCGCCGATATTTTCTTCCCCTCCACTAGACCTTGAGTGGTGGTCTGGACGCTAGTCATTCGGATGAGATGATAAACCGAGGTCTTGAGTGCAGCATGCACTTAGTGCACGTAAAAGAACACATGGCAACAAAAGGGTTGTTCCTGGCAAAATTCTGTAGAAAAATCCACTTTGATAGGAAAAACAAATAAAAAAACTGCACGCAGGAAAAAAATACAAAAAAAAAAGGATGGCGCTGTAGTGCAGTGACACGCTCTCCCTGGGGAGAGCAACCTGAACTTCACACACAGAGAAATCTGTTGTGATAAAAAGAAACACAAATACAAATAGGAATCTTGATTCCATTGTCACTATTCTTTATAATATTACCATGGGCAAAAAGAAAGTGAAGACATCTGTACAAGAATACCTCTGGAATGCTTTCAGTCATTCCCAGTGAAGATGAGAAATCTTTTTCAAGTTTTCTACACACAACTCCCGTGGCTGGGGAGGGTGGGGGTAATGGGGAAGGGTTGTTTCAGTTCAGTCTGAGTTTCATTCAAGATGTTCTGAGCATGCAGACAGCTCTATACATGCTACACCACATCTGCTGGAAAAAAAGAAAGAAAAAAAACGCCAAAAAAAAAAAAAAAAAAAAAAGGTGCAGATACCTCTTGACCTTTGCATACATAACCCAGTGTGCTGATCAGGCCTTGAGACAGAGAAGGGGAAGTTTTAATTAAGGGCCTGCAGCTTCATCACTGTACGTATGCTCCGGAAAAAAAAAAAAAAAAAAAAAAAAAATCCACTGTTGAAGAGGGCACCCAAAGCACCGGTTTAACCAGGAAAATATTCACACAAACATGCAACAACAACAAAAAAAAGATCCCAAGGTGACATCAGACTTATTTTGTGGTATAGGGACACACACACACACACACATATATATATATATATATATATATATATATATCCACCTCTGTCTCTTTTGCTCTCTCTCTCTGTCTATATATATATATATATATATATAATATCAACAACAGTAGGCTCTTTATGTCTTTAAAACTTGTATTCTTAAAAAGCAGCAAATTTTCGCCGTAAAATCAGCTTCTTCAGGCAAGGGTACAGCTGCTTTTAAAGAATACTGCAAGTTTCAAAGACATGAAGAGCCTACTGTTGTTGATATATATTTTTTTTTTTACAGGTCTTGGTATTTACCTCAGTGCTTTCTGCAAGGAGCGGATCCCAGGACATGAAGAGAGTGTGAACTATCTGTGTGTATATATATATATATATATATATATATATATATATATATATATATATATATGTGTGTGTGTGTGTGTGTGTGTGTGTGTGTGTGTGTGAGATAAAGAAAGAAAAGACCAGACAGTTGGAATGCAGTTTCAGTTTCAGTAGCTCAAGGAGGCATCACTGCGTTCAGACAAATCCATATACGCTACACCACATCTGCCAAGCAGATAGCCTGACCAGCAGCGTAACCCAACGCGCTTAGTCAGGCCTTGAAAAAAAAAAAGGGGTGAATAAATAATAGATAAATACATAAAAAAATAACTACTACCATTACTAATAATATGTATAAAGCACAAAAACTTAATGAAGTCAACTATAAGCATACATAAATAAAAAATAATTAAAAAAATTTAAAAAAATTGGAATGCAACAATGGCCGCATTTTGCATAATGGGAAAACATTTCTGAAACCAAATTTCTGTTTAGTGGAGCAAAAAGACAACAGCAACTACAAAGAAAACCACAAGACCGCAACACACAAATTCATGAATGCAGTTCACTCTTGTTCGTTCACATGAGCGCCACACACCTGCAAAAAGACACATAAGCCATACACGCACATAGCACTGTGTCTTGGGAGACGGTTCCAAAGGTCAAGTACTATAAATGACAACTACTACTGCTATGCTGCCTTACACTACCACTATGACTGCATAAGCCTTGTCACATTTTTAACTGCACAAAAAAAGACTACTACTATAAATGACAACTACTATTGCTATGCTGCCTTACACTACCACTATGACTGCATAAGCCTTGTCACATTTTTAACTGTACAAAAAAAGACTACTACTATAAATGACAACTACTATTGCTATGCTGCCTTACACTACCAATATAACTGCATTAGCCTTGTCACATTTTTAACTGCACAAAAAAAGACTACTACTATAAATGACAACTACTATTGCTATGCTGCCTTACACTACCAATATAACTGCATTAGCCTTGTCACATTTTTAAGTGTTTTAACTCTCTCCATACGAACGGCGAAAGAGACGACGGCGTTAACAGCGTTTCAGCCCAATTACCATCATCAAAATATTGCAAGCGGAAGGCTCTTATACTGAAGAGGTGAATGTTGACAAAGAATACCACAATTCTGACGACGGAAGCTAAAGGTTGGGTCATTCAGACACCCACTGGACATCCGAGGGGTCTGTGTAGAGGAGAAGAGAGGACTGGCCGTACTGAGTGAGTTAACCGTGCAAAAAAGACTACGACCATGAGTGACAACTATTACTGCTACTTTATACCACCACTGTAACTGCTTTAGCCTTGTCACATCTTAAACTGTTTAACCTTTCATTGCCAATTTTGGTGATATGAACAGGGGAAAAGTTGAATGCTGTTAAGAACACTTAATCTGATCGTTGAGGCTGAAAGTTCTATAGCCTTAGCACAGAGGCAGTGAATTCATATCCACTGTGCCTATAGTCTTAGCACAGGGGCAGTGAATTCATATCCACTGTGCCTATAGCCTTAGCATAGAGGCAGTGAATTCATATCCAATGTGCCTATAGCCACAGCATAGAGGCAGTGAATTCATACCCACCGAATACTGACATGGATTACAGGATCTTTGCCGTGCGTATTTGATCTTCTGCTTGCGTATACACACAAAGGGGGTTCAGGCACAAGCAGGTCTGCACATATGTTGACCTGGGAGATCGGAAAAATCTCCACCCTTAACCCACCAGGCGCCGTCACCGAGATTCAAACCCGGGACCCTCAGATTGAAAGTCCAACGCTTTAACCACCCAGCTACTGCGCCCATCTCTGTGTGAGTCTAAACGAAGTGTCTTCGGCAATGGTCGGAAAACCATCTAAGTGTACACTTGTACCCACTAGATACTTTGGAAAAAAAAAAAATGTTACGGTCAGATTTTTTAAAAATTTTCCTAGATATGCAGCAAATATCCCTATTTCTGGGACACCCAGTCCAACTTCACAAAAATCAAATGTTTCCAATAGTTATGACTGTGTAACTCCCGCAAAGATTCAAGATAAGTCTTCAACAAAAAACAACAACAACAAAAAATCTAGAATAAAAGCCAGGGTTGTTTTTCAGCAGTGCTGTTCACATTCACAGCGTCGTTCACATTCACAAACTTCTGTGAAGTCCCACTGGATGATTTCTCAAAACAAACAGAATTCTTCATAAGATGTTTGTTCACAATGGCTGGGGAAAAAAAATCAAATCACCTCACACTAAAATTCATGTCATTCAAAGTTTAAAAAAAAGTTCTTATTGCTCATGTTACCAGCAATGTATTCAAAGCAATATTTGTTTAATATCTAATACTGTTTGTAAATGTTCAACAATTTAATGATAGTCAATGCTGTTCAAGTAAAAAAAAAAAAAAAAAAATTAAAAGTTTTTACTGCTTAAGTTACCAGTATCTTTATCTTTTTTTTCAAAAAACAACTCTTGCATTATCCTGCAAACTTACACGCTCCTTATTTTTTAAGGCAATACTTCCTATTCTTTCATACAATACAAAGCAATTCTGGAAACTTTCAGACTCCCTTTACCCCAAAACTCTTCCACCCCCTACCCTCCCCCCTTACCCCCCACCCAAAAAAAAAAGAAAACAAAACAACTACAACAACCAAAAAACCCCAGGGCTTTCAGAATAAATGGTCAACACTCGTGCTTAGAGAATTCTCTTGTCACAGAGCATAATCATACAGTGGGACTTTCACTTCAAACAACAGCGATTGATCAATAACGCTCAAAAAGCACAAATATATGCAACATCACACGCACAATACACAGCACTCTCTGAAGCACTGCAGAAAAGAAATTGGGATTTTCAGTACATTATATATAAAACATTCACACTGAAAAGAAATTAAAAAAAAAAAAAATCAAATCAAACTGTGACAATATTTGGGAATCTGGAAAATTCTTATCCACACCATTATCTTTAACTTCATCTATCACACATAAAAAAAATAAAAAAAATCAAAAAAAATTCTAAAAGTATCCTATAAAATGATTTAAGAAAAAAAAGAATTCCCAGCTGACAAAACATTGTGATAGTGATGGAGTAATCATCTGTATGAATATATAAGTCAAGGCAGAAAAAAACAAAAACAAACAGTACTCAACACTGCCTCACACAAAATAATTATTATTCCAAACAAAAGATACAATTCACTACAATCAACAATCCATCGCAAAATAAAATCAGTCACATGGAAATCATTCAATAACCATCACCATAATAAACATTCTAAGATACAAGAACAATCACGGTTTCATTCAGTGCTACAAAAACAGTTTAAAATGTTAAAGACCCCATAGCCATCTTACATTTTATAATACAAGTGATGGCCTAGAGGTAACGCGTCCGCCTAGGAAACGAGAGAATCTGAGCGCGCTGGTTCGAATCACGGCTCAGCCGCCGATATTTTCTCCCTCTCCACTAGACCTGGAGTGGTGGTCTGGACGCTAGTCATTCGGATGAGACGATAAACCGAGGTCCCATGTCCAGCATGCACTTAGCGCACGTAAAAGAACCCACGGCAACAAAAGTGTTGTTCCTGGCAAAATTCTGTAGAAAAATCCACTTCGATAGGAAAAACAAATAAAACTGCACGCAGGAAAAAATACAAAAAAATGGGTGGCGCTGTAGTGTAGCGACGCGCTCTCCCTGGGGAGAGCAGCCCGAATTTCACACAGAGAAATCTGTTGTGATAAAAAGAAATACAAATACAAATACAACAATAACCACGTTTTCATTCAACGCTACAAAAATATTCTAAAATGTTTAAGGACCCACAGCCCATTTTTTACATTCTAAAACACAAGAACAATCATGTTTTCATTCAATACTACAAAAATATTTCAAAATGTCAAAGTCCCCATAGACTTTTTTTTACATTCTAAAACACACAGATAATCATGGTTTCATTCATTGCTACAAAAATAGCTAAAAACGTAAAAGGCCTCTCGTGTCTTGCTGCGCTCGGCACAGGAAAGCAGGGCCCAATCCTGTCTGTACAAACCTTCCCCCAACCATGGTACCCATTGATACCTGGGTGGAGTGAGGAAAATCAAATCAGAGTACCCTTCCCCCAAAGGACACAACATACTGCCGAAACAGGGCTTTAATAAACCCTGATCACCAGTGAAAATACTGGATTATAAGTCCAACGCCTCTGATTCAGCCAAAGCACATCCCACCACAAAAATAGTAAACAGAAAA
>NC_134889.1:27787875-27810375 GCF_041734735.1 Babylonia areolata | reverse complement strand
GTGCAGACATACACACACACAGAGAAATATACATGCATATGTATAAATATGCACACACACACACACACACATATATATATATATATATATATATATATATATTGTCATATATATATATATTGTCAGAACAATTTTGATTGATATATATATATATATATCTGTGTGTGTAACAGTCAGAACAGCAGAGGAGGCAATTGCTGTCCCGACTTATTTAGGCCAGAATTTGATTATAGTGGAGAGTGTCTTGCCCAAGTTACATCCCCACTCTCTCCAGGCCAAGAGGGTTTCAGGACGGTCAGCATTGGGGATGGTTCCCAAAGGCCAACTAGCCCCCAAGGCTGAAGGACTAAGAGCCAATGCAATCTTGCCTCCGAGTTTGAGAGTCATAGTCCTTTCACAACACAGAGAGAGAGAGAGAGAGAGAGAGAGAGAGAGAGATTCCAGAAAAATAAAAATCCTCTCTGTTCCTCTTACCCGTGGTGTCAACCTCCTTCATCAGCCGAAGGAAGACGGGCCGAGCGTAGGACGGCAAGGAGCGCTGCAGGGCAGAGGTCAAGGACACAAGGTCAAGGCTGTTGTCCTCATCAGCAATGGCCGCCATCCCTGCACACCCCTCCGACCCTGCACGACAACAGAACGTCCAACTTTTTAACCTCCTTCTCCTATCATGTGCACCACTTCAGTGACGCACCTCTCACGCTGCTCATTCCAAGTCGCTCTGTACACGACCACACCCAGGTTTGTTTGTCTGTCTCAGCCACAGTACAGGCAGTCAACTTCTTCTTCTTCTTCTGCGTTCACTCGTATGCACACGAGTGGGCTTTTACGTGTATGACCATTTTTACCCCGCCATGTAGGCAGCCATACTCCGTTTTCGGGGGTGTGCATGCTGGGTATGTTCTTGTTTCCATAACCCACCGAACGCTGACATGGATTACAGGATCTTTAACGTGCGCATTTGATCTTCCTCTTGCATATACACACGAAGGGGGTTCGGGCACTAGCAGGTCTGCACATATGTTGACCTGGGAGATCGTAAAAATCTCCACCCTTTACCCACCAGGCGCCGTCACCGTGATTCGAACCCGGGACCCTCAGACTGACAGTCCAACGCTTTAACCACTCGGCTATTGCGCCCGTCAGGCAGTCAACAATCTGTACCTTTTTCGTATGACCCTTTTCTTACCCCGCCATGTAGGCGGCCATACTCCGTTTTCCGCACCTACCTGGCACCTCCACCCTGTAGACGACAGCCTGTTTTTTCACCTCCATGAAACTGAAGCCTACCTGGCTTTCCCATCCCGCAGATGATGGCATGCGTTGACACCTCCTTTTACCCCCGAAAACGGAGTATGGCTGCCTACAAGGCGGGGTAAAAACGGTCATACACGTAAAAACCCACTCGTGTGCATACGAGTGAACGTGGGAGTTGCAGCCTACGAACTCAGAAGAAGAAGAAGAAGACACCTCCTTGAAACCGGAACTCATACCCACCTGGCACTCTTTGACACCTAGAAAATGACACTGAAACTTTTGTCTTCTTCTTCGTTCATGGGCTGCAGCTCCCACGTTCACTCATATATATATATAGGTACAAGAGTAGGCTTTTGTGTGTATTACAGTTTATACCCTGCTGTGTAGGCAGCCATACTCCATTTTCAGGGGTGACAAAGAAACCTACCTGGCACCTCCACCTTGTAGATGACGGCCTGTTTTTACATCTCCTTGAAACTGAAACCTTCCTGACACTTACTGACACCCCATGACAGCATGCTTTGACGCCTCCTTGAAACTGGAACTGAAACTGAAACCTACCTGCACTCTCTGACACCTTGCAACTGAAACTGAAACCAGTCTGGTACTTCCGCCCAATGAAAGTGTGTTTCTGTTTTCACACCTCCATGAAACTGAAACCTACCTGGTACTTCCGCCCAATGAAAGTGTGTTTCTGTTTTTACACCTCCATGAAACTGAAGCCAATCTGGTACTTAATAATAAGAATAATAATAATAATAATGGTATTTATATAGCGCTGAATCTTGTGCATAGACAAATCAAAGCGTTTTCGCACAAGTCATTATCACGCACGCATAAATCTAAAACTGGAGAAACTGAAGACAAGGAAGAGGCAGGGAAGGGAGGCTATTTTGGGAAGAGGTGGGTTTTAAGGCCAGACTTGAAAGAGCTGAGTGTGGAGACTTGACGAAGCGAAAGAGGAAGTTCATTCCAATTGCAAGGTCCAGAGACAGAGAAAGAACAGCGGCCAACAGTCGAGTGTTTGAATCTGGGTATGCGTAAATAGAGTGGATCCGAAGCTGATCGTAGTGAGCGAGATGGAGTGTAGAGGTGAAGGCAGCCACAGAGATAGGAAGGGGCTGATTTGTGAATACTTCCGCCCAAAGACAGCATGTTTCTATGTTTATACACCTCCATGAAACTGAAGCCTAACTGGCACCTCCGCCCCATAGACAACAGCATGCTTTGACACCTCCAAGAAACTGAAACTGAAACCTACCTGCACTCTCTGACACCTTGAATCTGAAACTGAAACCAACCTGGTACTTCCGCCCAATGAAAGTGTGTTTCTGTTTTCACACCTCCATGAAACTGAAACCAACCTGGTACTTCCGCCCAATGAAAGTGTGGCTTCTATGTTTTTACACCTCCACGAAACTGAAGCCTAACTGGCATCTCCATCCCATAGACAACAGCATGCTCTGACACCTCCAAGAAACTGAAACCTATCTGCACTTTTTGACACCTTGCTACTGAAACTGAAACCAACCTGGTACTTCCTTCCACCCACTCACAGCACGTCTCTATGTTTTTACACCTCCATGAAACTGAAACCTTTACTTTTTTTTTAATCCAACTTTTTCATTCAAAGTTTTCTTTATCAACATTACAAAACATAATTATAAATTTTTTTTTAAAAATTCAAAAAAAACTGAAGGGAAAAAAAAAGATACTAGGGTATCAAAAAAAAATTCATCATTAAATGAAAAAAAAAAAAAAAAAGAAGAAAAGAAAACCACACCCATCCACAACGGAACTGAAAAACCCACCTGGCACCTCCACCCCGTAGACGACAGCGTCCCTCAGGCCCACATTGTTGGAGATGATGGCCTCCACCTCGCTGGTGGACACGTTCTCTCCACGCCAGCGGAAGGTGTCCCCCGTGCGGTCGTGGAAGTACAGGTAGCCCAGCTCGTCCATCAACAGAACGTCACCTGTAGGTAGTGGTGGTGGGGCGGGGCGGAGGGGGGGTAGTGGTCAGGTGGTGGTCAGGTCACAGCACGGACATGTGGACAGGTGTCAGATGGTTTAACTCATTCTGCCCCACATGCTACATGCCTGCTACTACAACTCCCCTGGTCAGTATCAGTATCAGTATCAGTTTCAGTAGCTCAAGGAGGCGTCACTGCGTTCGGACAAAATCTATATACGCTACACCACATCTGCCAAGCAGATGCCTGACCAGCAGCGTAACTCAACGCGTTTAGTCAGGCCTTGAGGAAAAAAAAAAAAATATATATATATATATATATAAATAATAAAATAAAATAACAAAAACAACAAAAAACAAACAAATAAATAAATAAAATTAAAAGAACTAAGCAAATAAATAAATAAATAATTAATAAATACATAAAAGAGAACTACTACTACTAATAATAATATTTAAAAGGCGCAAAAACTTGATGAAGTCAACTGTAAGCATACAAAAAGAAAAAACAAAAACAAACAAAAAACAAAACAAAAAAACAACTCCCCTGGACCAAGCACTACATGAGACCACTGCAGAATAAACAGGGTGGTTCACTAAAACGGCGAAAATCAATATAGAACTGTGGATTTAATCGGTCAAAGCAAGCCTTGTTTTCATGCTTCCGGAATCCGCAAATGGATTAGTTTGGAATGCCAACTGTACTGATCAAGAATGAACGAAATTAGAACAGTGTGCCGGTCGTATGAGAATAATCGTACCTGGTCTGCGGGGGAAAGTTATCATGGTATGAGTTAACTTGTACCTGGAGTAGAATGAGTTAAACACACGTGCGTGGTGGTGGTGGACACCATGCAGATGCACACATTTATGTGCGTCACATCACGCATACATGCATACACACTCATTCACGCACACAAGCACAAGTGTTATGTACATCACGCATGCATACACAGTCATTCACGCACACAAGCACACACGTTATGTACTTCACACACACACACACACACAAACAAACACACAGGTGTCAGATGTACATGTACATCATGCACACACACATGCACGCATGCATGCACACACATGCACGTGCATACACATGTACACATGTGTGCATGCACACAAAAACACACAAACACATACACATACAAAATCATAACTATGCATGCACAACTGCACATGCACACACACATATATATACATCTAATACACACACACACATATCAATTAATACTTTAAAAGTGGAAAGACATAAAATTGAACACACACACACACACACACACACACACACACAGTGGCATGCATGCATGCACAGCCACACCTCCTTCCCCCCCCCAACCCCCCACTACCTCCCCCTCACCCCCCACCCCCATATCAAACATCACTTTGAGAAGACACACACTGTGTGTTTGAAGGAACCAAGAAGTGAAACTAAAGCACTGGACTGACAACACTGAGAGTATGTAAAAAAAGAGTTAAAAAGACATATGGAGTGATGGCCTAGAGGTAACCCGTCCGCCTAGGAAGCAAGAGAATCTGAGAGCGCTGGTTCGAATCACGGCTCAGCTGCCGATATTTTCTCCCCCTCCACTAGACCTTGAGTGGTGGTCTGGACGCTAGTCATTCGGATGAGACGATAAGCCGAGGTCCCGTGTGCAGCATACACTTAGCGCACGTAAAAGAACCCACGGCAACAAAAGGGTTGTTTCTGGCAAAATTCTGTAGAAAAATCCACTGCGACAGGAAAAACAAATAAAACTGTGCGCAGGAAAAAATACAAACAAAAAAAAAAGGGGTGGCACTGTAGTGTAGCGACGCACTCTCCCTGGGGAGAGCAGCCCGAATTTCACACAGAGAAATCTGTTGTGATAAGAAGAAATACAAATACAAATATAATTATATAACTGTTTGTTTTCTTTCATGAAAAACAATAAACATACACACATCAAACTAACAATACATACGGTCAAACAACAACACGCATCTTCTTTCTCTCTCTCAGTCTCTCTTTTGATATCTCCGTCTCTCTTTCTGTCACTCTGTGTCTCTCTCTCTGTCTCAGTCTCACTCTCTCTCTCTCACTTTATGTCTCTCTCTCTCACTCTCTATCTACATGTCTCCTTCTCTCTCTCTTCCCCCCCCCCTCTCTCTCTCTCTCCATGTCTGTCTTTCTCTGTCTCACACTCTCTCTCTCTCCCTCTATGTCTCGGTCTCTCTCTCTCCCTCTATGTCTCGGTCTCTCTCTCTCCCTCCCTTTCTCCCTCTCCTCACCTGTCATGAAAGCCACATCCCCGCGCTTGAAGACGTCGTGCAGGATCTTTTTCTGCGTGGCTCCCTTGTTGACGTAGCCGTCAAACTCCCGCATGGGGTTGCCCTTGACGATCTTGCCCACCAGCTCTCCAAGCTCGCCTGTGTTTTGTACACAACACTGCTCTTAGCTCTTTGCGGCTCTCTTCGTCTCTTTTGTCGCTTAACCCTTTCACCGCCAAGCTCGCATTTATGCACAGGCGTGGTAGAGGACCCATGTCACCGAAAGGTGACCATTCATTAGTCTGTTATCCATGAGCCTACTGCTGTTAATGTTCGGTGGTAGGATGGGCCATAGTTTCTATACATCGCGGGCGGAATCCCCAGCTATTCTTAGCCACTGTCTTTTCTGTGTTTATACTACAAGGGAATTTTGTACCCTAAATTGACTGGCGGTGAAAGGGTTAACCTTTCCTCTATCCTCTTAACGGCCCCTTTGGACTCATTCTTCCCAACAGCTACAAGCCTGCCACTCCCCTGGACCAATTCTACAAGGTGGAGTCACACTGACCCTTTTATCCAACGAGTGGGCTTTAACCCTTAAGCCACTCGAGGTGACGCCCGCCGACTGCAGGTGCTCACCACTGTAGGCGACGCCCACCGACAAAACAATTAGAGTGACTTCCCACGACGCTCTTCTCTGTCCTGAATCACACAAAGTCACAATGTTTACATAAGGTGAAAGGTCAGTCTTTCACCTTCAGCCTCAATATCGTATTGCCTTTGTTTTTGAACAGGATGTGTCATTTTCACCGTGCGTTTTGACGGCAAACGAAGCAAACCGAACTGTGATCGCTCAACGTTCGCTATGGACGCTCAACCCAGTACTTCTAATGGAATTTGTGCTTCACGTCAATGTACTTTAGCTGACACTGTAAATATTATCACGAATGAAAGTCAAAACTCTCAATTCACTGCTGATAGTAACTCTGTGTAAGTGTGTGTTGACTCACCATTCAATCCGAATGACGAAACACACTGACAGCACTGACGAAAAGGAAGAAAGCCGTGCACGGAAAAAGCAGCGTGTTACTGCTTCAAGCGGGCTGCGATGTGCCAAGATAAAAATCGATTTTCACGAGCAATACTGACAATATGCAACAATCTCTGCATCATCATAAAGAAAAATTCAGCGAGATTGATTGAGTGGTTCTAATGATATAGTAGTTTGAGTACAGCAACCCCCATGTGTCTCAGTCAATGTCTTGCACAGGCAGTTTCTAGCTGTGCTCTGGCTAAGCTGACCTACCGTAAAGTTCGGTCTATAAGCCACAACTTTTTACCCCAGCTTCAACCTCTGTGGCTGATACAATGATGCGGCTTATTTGAGGATTTTAACGATCCCAGGAGTGTCACGTTCTCGTCTATTCTTAGCTGCCCTTCAACTCACCAAAATCATGATTTCTGTCCATGAATTTTTGGATGAGCTTCAGGATAGTGTGCTAACTGTTCACGTTTTATAAATCAAATCCGCCTTCAGATCAGCATTCAGTTCTACTCTGCTCAAGTGCACACCCTCATCATGCTGAAAACGCGATGTAATGCCTATGATGCAGCCTTCAAATTGAAGGTGATCGACCAAGCAGACAACAGTGCAAGTAGCAAACCAGGAGCGACCTCCACTTTGTGTTCACGTTCATGAAGTGAAAGCGACGCTGAAGTCAGTGACAAGATGGCGGAGGAAGCTGTGCTGGTTCTCTTCAACTCGGACACTGAAGACGAAGATTTCAGTGGATTCAGTGAGCAGGATGACGCTGAATAAATGTGACCATCCCTAAATTATGGATTTTATTTTCATTGTGTTTATTTATCATTTTTTTTGTAGCACTAGCAGTATTTTCACTTGCTTTTCTTTGTGTTGTTTCCGCTTGTGTTTATTTCATAACCTACAGTATCGACAGCTTTTCTGTAGTATCAATATGTGTTCCGGTACCGGTAATAAGTGCGGCTTATAAGCCAGTGCAGCTTATGTATGTATGAAATTCAATTTTTTCCAAAATTTAGTGGGTGCAGCTTATATGCCAGTGCACTCAATAGACCAAACTTTACAGTAGTTTCACTCCAGGCAGGCTGACTGACAGACGAGTGGTGAAAGGGTTAACACAACTCATACCTATTTTAACCCAGCCATTTTGGCAGCAAAAAAAAAAAAAAATCCCAAAAAACCAACCAACAAACAACCCACCAGGCTGAGCGTGCACACACATCCCGCTGCTGTCCCTCACGGGGTTCCCTGTCTCGGGGTCCACCTTCACCAGGGTCACGGGGTAGAGGAAGGGAGCGATGCGTGTGGTGAACCCCACGGCCCCCACTTTGTTCTCAAAGTTCACTGCAACATAACAGCTGAGTGGTTAACCCACTTTGTTTTCAAAGTTCACTGCAACATAACAGCCAAGTGGTTAACCCATTTTGTTTTCAAAGTTCACTGTAACATAACAGCTCAGTGGTTAACCCACTTTGTTCTCAAAGTTCACTGCAACATAACAGCTGAGTGGTTAACCCACTTTGTTCTCAAAGTTCACTGCAACATAACAGCCAAGTGGTTAACCCACTTTGTTTTCAAAGTTCACTGCAACATAAAAGCTGAGTGGTTAACCCACTTTGTTCTCAAAGTTCACTGCAACATAACAGCCAAGTGGTTAACCCACTTTATTTTCAAAGTTCACTGCAACATGCGCAACAACCAAAGGATTAACCCACTTTGTTTTCAAAGTTCACTGAAACATAACAGCCAAGTGGTTAACCCACTTTGTTTTCAAAGTTCACTGCAACAGGCGCAACTTAACAGCAAAGTGGTTAACTCACTTTGTTTTCAAAGTTCACTGCAACATAAAAGCTGAGTGGTTAACCCACTTTGTTTTCAAAGCTCACAGCAACAGGCACAACAGTCGAGTGGTTAACCAGACTTGAAAGAGCTGGGTGCAGAGACCTGACAACATAACGCCCCCCCCCCCCCCCCCCGCCCCCTCTGCCCCCCGTTCCCCTCCCCCCTCCCCTTACCCCCAAACAAACCCCGCTCACCAACACTGCAGTTGCCCTCGGTGGCCCCGTAGAACTCCCCGATGACGCTGACGCCGAACCTCTCCTGGAACTGGCGCCAGATCTGCGGCTTGACTCCGTTGCCGAACATGAGGCGCACCCTGTGCTGCTGCTCCTCGGGCCGGAAGGGCTGGGCCAGGAGGTAGCGGCAAATCTCCCCAATGTACTGGGCCACCTGCCACAAGCACCTGCCGTCGTTATCGTAGCTTTACAAGCAGCGTTTACAGCACTGATAATGTGATATCTTGACAAAAAAACAAAAAGAAAAAAAAGAAAAGAAAAATTTTAAGAAAAGAAATGGCGATCAAACATCTGAAACAGTATTTATAGCATAGATAATATGATCTTAAAAAAAGAAAAAAAAAAAAGAAAAAAAAGGAAAGCAAAGAAAAGAACTAGCGATCATGTATCAGAATGTGATCAACACAGAGGTATTGATTCGTTTAATGTGTCATTCAAACAGCAATGAAAAACACTGATTCCCAAAATTAAGAAGGAAAACCAAAAAACCAAAACAAAACAAAAACACAAGCTTTTTCATCTGTACATACACACGCACATGCACGCACGCACACATGCACACACACACACACACGCACTCACACTCACGCACACAAACACACAGGACACAGAAGATATGAATTCACAGTCCTAACAGCATAATCTTTAACATTTAACCATTTTTAATAATAATAATAATAATAATAACAATAATGTACATTTATGTAGCGCCCTTTCTCTCCAAGAGCTCAAGGCGCTTTACATGAAAGAAAAACAGATTACAAGTTATATAAATCATTCATGACCACTCTTTCTCAAAACCCCTCCCCCCCTACCCACACTCTCCCTTTCCCACTCCATATATATCAAAATTGAGCTGACAAGGGTGGTGTTGGAGAACAAGGAAGCTGAGAGTGCTTATAGATAGGTTTTAAAAAGATGAGCTTTTAGTCATGAGTAAAAAGCAGAAACAGAAGCAGATGCACGGATATGAGGAAGGTTGTTCCAGATGTGAGGAGCAGCAAAGAAGAAAGAGCGTTCACCATAGGTTCTTGTATTGACGCAAGGAAGTTTCAAAAGGTAACAGTCAGAGGAAGAGCAGAGATTTCTTGAGGTCAGAAAGATATGTAGGTCCTGCGGAGTGGAAAGCAGAATAGCAGAGACATGCAACTTTGTATTTAATACTCAATTTGTCGCAGCTCCTCTAGGGTCCAATACAGTTTGGCTTCCACTGCTGTCGGTGTTGGCCAGTACTTCCTCCTGGATGCTGCATGCGTCGTACAGTCTTGAAGGATGTGGTCGGTCATCATTGGTCCCTCACCTCAAGGGCACTCTCCACTGTCCAATGCCAAATTTTGTGTGCATGTGATGGAGCAGGCGGTTGTGTCCAGTCCTCAGGCGGAAGATCTTGACCTGTTCCCGTCATTCCAGCAAATGGTATCTGTCTTCTGGGTTATATTTGGGTGCTGGAGGCGCCACTTTATTCCTTGCTGTGCCTTGATGATTGTCTTGATTTCATCGTATGACACCAGCTTGTTGGCCTGCTCCTTCTGTGCACCGTCTTTTGCCAGAATGTCTGCTTTTTCGATGCCTCTGATGCCACAGTGTGCTGGTATCCATTGTATCACCACTTTCTCCACTCTGGCACTCAGGGCAACAGGGGCTAAAGTGAGATAGTTCTGTTCTTTGCAGTGGGAGTTCTTGAGGGCTTGGAGTATGGAGAGAGCGTCTGAGAACACCACCACCTGCCCTGTTGTTCTTGTGGAGTTCAGCGAGACTGTTGTGGCTGCCTCACAGAGGGCTTCTCGCTCAGCTCAGAAGTTGGTGGAGTATTTTCCTGTTGGGATTGCAATTTCTTCATCTCTGTCTTTGTATCGGAGGAAGATTCCAGCTCCACCATCCCTCATTGCTTCTGTCGCGGAGCCATCTGTAAAGACATGGGTCAGGTCTTCCTGGGGGTACTGGCTGCAGATGTACTCCATGGCCAGGGCCTTCCTTTGGGAATTCTCAATTCAATGGGGAGCCAATGTAGACTGCAGAGGTGAGGAGAAATGTGATCAGTACGTGGGACTCTGAGAGTCAGACGGGCAGCATTGTTTTGAAGTTTTTTAATTTGCTGAAGAATATTATGCAGACAGCCTATGAGAAGGAGAATTACAGTAGTTGATTCGTGGCAGCACAAAAGCAGGAATAAGAGTTTTAGTAGTTTCAACAGAAAAGCACTGACGGATAGAGCTGATGCGACAAAGTTCACAACTGTCTATGCATATCAGATTTACTACCTGAGTATGTATGCTGAGCTTTGAGTCAAGAATGATTCCAAGGTTCCTTGCTGTTTTAGAAAACTGAACTGTGGCATCACGGATCACAACAGAGGTAGGAAAAGAAGTAGATGTGGACATTATTTCACAGGAAATAATCGTAGCTTCAGTTTTTGTGTTTTTTTAATTAAAAAAAAAAAAAAAAATCAATATATTATTTCTGCCTAACAACTAACACACACAGCCTACCGTGCAGTTGTACTTGACGCAGTCTTTCCAGAACTGGCTGGCGGAGAACTTGGGACGCATGGCGACAGTGGCGCCGCACTGGATCACCTGACCGATTCCCAGAATGCCCCCGGCTGTGTGGTACAGCGGCAAGATGTCGTACACGATGTCGCTGGGCTTGATGCGGAACACATCGTTGATGCCGTACGACATGTAGAAGAACCTGTGTACAGACACTGCATGATGGAGTTCAGTTTGTATGTGTGTGTGAGTGTATGTTGTTTTTTTTTTGTGTGTGTGTGTGTGTACATGGGTACGTGTGTGTGTGTACGTGTGTGTGCATGTTGCTTTTTTTGTGTGTGTGTGTGTGTGTGTGTGTGTGTGTGTGTGTGTGTGTGTGTACATGTGTACCTGTGTGTGTGTACATGTGTACCTGTGTGTGTGTACATGTGTACCTGTATGTGTGTGTGTGTGTGTGTGTGTGTGCGAGTGTGTGTGTGCGTGTGTGTATGTTGTTGCTTTTGTGTGTGAGTGTGTGTGTGTACATGTGTACCTGTGTGTGTGTGTACGTGTGTGTGTGTGTGTGTGTGTGTGTGTAGCTTTTTTTTTGTGTGTGTAGCTTTTTTTTTTTGTGTGTAGCTTTTTGTGTGTGTGTGTGTGTGTGTACATGTGTATGTGTGTGTGTGTGTGTGTGTGTGTGTGTGTGTGTATGTGTGTATGTGTGTTTGCGTGAGTGTGTGTGTGTGTGTGTGTGTGTGTGTGTGTGTGTGTATGTGTGTGTGTGTTTGCGTGAGTGTGTGTGTGTGTGTGTGTGTGTGTGTGTGTGTGTGTGTGTGTGTGTGTATGCTTGTGGTGTTTGTGTAAAAACAGCCATTTGGGTAAAAAAAAACACCAAAAAAAACACCAAAACAAAAACAGCCACTTGTAGACCTGGATAGGAGTCAAAATGGGAGCTTAGCCCACAAAGAACAGAAAGAAAGAAATAACAGAAGAAAAGAAAAACCAACAACAACAACCCAACAAACATCAAGCATCTGAAGGCCTGACCCACTCCAACACAACACCAGAATGAAATCACAACAGTCTTTCCCTAATATCCGCCAACAACAATACTATGCCTGTGGCCAGAACAAGCCTTACTCATGTTCCTAAGTGCTCTGTCCCCACCTCTGGACCGCACGCAAGGAACGATCTCCTTCAGCTCTTTCTCTTCATCAAACTTCTGCACTCCCTCAGTTTCGATACCCCTCCACTTCCGTGCTTGGGGCGAGTCCTGTCAATGTCGTCAGTGTCGGCAGATTCATGGGGGGCTGTTGTTTGAGGGACGTGGTGGCGGTCTCCACTCTGGGGTGGGAGGGGGGAACGCTCACTCAGTCTGGCTCCGCGACTAAGCCGTTATTGTCGTTAGTAGGGGGGCTTAGTAGGTGGTGTCCTAAGTATGTTAAAATAGAACAGGCACCACTGAACACCACCGAAGTGACTCAGCAGCAGTGCAGGGTCTCCTCTGGTGTGTGGCCTCCTGGCGACCTAACATCGATGGTTCCCTGTGGACTGCCGACGCTGGAACTGCGACGGACGAACCCGGGTGTGGCCATGTATGGGGGAATCTAAATGAGCAGCATGGGAGTAATGCCACTGAAACGGCGCAGATGATGGGACAGCATAAAAAAACAAACAAAAAAACAAACACAAAAAACAAACTTCTGCACTGAGCTCCTTCCAGTCAGGTCCTAAAACCTGCCTCTTTCCAAAAAAGAAGTGGAGTGATGGCCTAGAGGTAACACGTCTGCCCAGGAAGCGAGAGAATCTGAGCGCGCTGGTTCTAATCACGGCTCAGCCACTTATATTTTCTCCCCCTCCACTAGACTTTGAGTAGTGGTCTGGACGCTAGTCATTCGGATGAGATGATAAACCGAGGTCTCATGTGCAGCAAGCACTTAGCACACGTAAAAGAACCCACAGCAACAAAAGGGTTGTTCCTGGCAAAATTCTGTAGAAAAATCTGCTTCGATAGGAAAAACAAATAAAACTGCACGCAAGAAAAAATACAAAAAAAAAGGGTGGCGCTGTAGTGTAGCAAAGCGCTCTCCGTGGGGAGAGCAGCCTGAATTTCACACAGAGAAATCTGCTGTGATAAAAAGAAATACAAAATACAAAACCCACCCCTCCCTTCCATCTATCTGATCTACAGTGTCTCTTCCTTTCTGTTTACACGTAAATCTATAATATCGATCCCTCCCAATCAATCAAGTTACGCATGCATGTGATTCTGAGCGTGTGGTGTGAAAGCGCTTTGGTTTGCTTCTGTCAAAAGATATCACCACTGCATAAAAACATTCATAATTATCATAATCATTACTGCTCTTATCATATTATTATTATTACTATTATTGTTACAATTACCATTATATCATCATCTTCTTCTTGTGTACAGAACTATCTTTTCAATACACATGCACAGAGAGAGAGAGAGAAAAAGAGAGTGTGTGTGTCACTTTCATAGACACCTGGTGTGCGTCACTGACATACATACCTGGTGTGTGTCACTGTCTGACATACAAACCTGGTGTGTGTCACTGTCAGACATACCTGGTGCATGTCACTGTCATACATACCTGGTGTGTGTCACTTTCATACACACCTGATGTGTGTCACTGACAAACATACCTGGTGTGTGTCACTGTCAAACATACCTGGTGTGTGTCTGGTGTCTGTCACTGTCAAACATACCTGGTGTGTATCATTGTGTCTGTCACTTTCATACACACCTGGTGTGTGTCACTGTCAAACATACCTGGTGTGTGTCTGGTGTCTGTCACTTTCATACATACCTGGTGTGTCACTGTCAGACATAGCTGGTGTGTGTCACTGTAATACACACCTGGTGTGTGTCACTGCCAGACATAGCTGGTGTGTGTCACTGTCATACATACCTGGTGTGTGTCACTGTCATACATACCTGGTGTGTGTCACTGTCAAACATACCTGGTGTGTGTCACTGTCATACATACCTGGTGTGTGTCACTGTCATACATACCTGGTGTGTGTCACTGTCAAACATACCTGGTGTGTGTCACTGTCTGTCATACATACCTGGTGTGTGTCACTGTAATACATACCTGGTGTGTGTCACTGCCAGACATAGCTGGTGTGTGTCACTGTCATACATACCTGGTGTGTGTCACTACACTGTCATACATACCTGGTGTGTGTCACTGTCATACACACCTGGTGTGTGTCACTGACATACATACCTGCCGTGTGTCACTGTCTGACATACATACCTGGTGTGTGTCACTGTCAAACATACCTGGTGTGTGTCACTGTCAAACATACCTCGTGTGTGTCACTGTCAAACATACCTGGTGTGTGTCACTGGTGTGTGTCACTTTCATACATACCTGGTGTGTGTCACTGTCATACATACCTGGTGTGTGTCACTGTCAATCATACATGGTGTGTGTCACTGTCAAACATACCTGGTGTGTGTCAATTTCATACATACCTGGTGTGTGTCACTGTCATACATACCTGGTGTGTGTCACTGTCTGTCATACATATCTGGTGTGTGTCACTGTCATACATACCTGGTGTGTGTCACTGTCATACACACCTGGTGTGTGTCACTGTCTGACATACATACCTGGTGTGTGTCACGACTGCTGCCTTGGGCAGGCCTGTGGTTCCTGATGTGTAGATGTAGAACAGTTTGTCTGATATAACAAAAAAAACAAAGCACGAAACATAACAACCCATAAATTATCTGTATCACAAGAGAAACATGACAGCAGCAGGTTTCATGATTCCAGAAAACAGTTTAACTCTCTCCATACGAACGGCGAAAGAGACGACGTTAACAGCGTTTCACCCCAGTTACCATCATCAAAATATTGCAAGCGGAAGGCTCTTATACTGAAGAGGTGAATGTTGACAAAGAATACCACAATTCTGACGACGGAAGCTAAAGGTTGGGTCATTCAGACACCCACTGGACATCCGAGGGATCTGTGTAGAGGAGAAGAGAGGACTGGCCGTACTGAGTGAGTTAACCGCAGCGTGTGAACGCTCGGTCACTAAAAGCGGTTCAAAGGCCTCGAGTTTTTATTCAGCGAATCACTGAAAATGATGCGCATTAGAAATATCTTTTTCAGAGGTTGGGGGAACTGCCATTTTGACTCAGGATTTCGTTATCAATGTGTGGTAGTGCAAGAAATGCTTGGGCAGGTTGGGGGAAGAGGGGGAAGGGGGGTGCAGGGGGGGGCGGGGGGGGTGGGGGGTGGGGGGTGGATGAGTTGTCACTGAGTCATAATCATATCCAGCTTATCTTCCATCATAACACAATCATCAGCAAACTGATGCCCATCAAGCAACAAAAAAACAAAACAAAAAAAATAAAAAAAAATCCCAACAACAACAAAATGATGAATGGTATGCCATTACCTGAATTGGTTTGAGGAGGGCTCGTGGACATTAATTAAACAGACGCAGTAACACAAGCGCAGTAAGTAATCTAATCAACGACAAGCACCACTACAACCCTAAAGCACGTCGTTCATTGTGCAGGCCTGCTGCTGCTTTAACTCCATGTCACATCTGTGCCTGTATATAATGTATCATACGTGAGTGTGATGTGTGCCAGCGTGCGCGAAAATCTGCTTTCGCTTGGGGTATGTCAGTGTGTGCATGTGTTCTCTCTCTCTCTCTGTGTGCGTCTTTTCATCTCATGATCAAATAAAGGAAGCCGTAAAAAAATTTTTTTTAAAATTAATAATAATAATAATAATCATAACAGTAACACATTAACAGTAATGATAATGATAATAATAATAAGAAGAAGATGAGGAAGAATGACAGTAACAACAGAAACAACAACAACAGCAACAATAATAATAATAATATCAGTAATAATAATAATAATAATAATATAATATCTGTGAAAAAACAACAAACCAACAACTTAAATTCCTAGTAGTAGTAGTAATAATAATAATAATAATAATAATAATAATATCATCTATACAAAAAAAAACACTTAAATTCCCACCACACCCCCAGTCCCAAACCCTGGCCCCTGAAGCTCTCTGCTGGGTGGGGTGAGTGGACAGTAAAAAAAAAAAAAAAACAACAAAAAAACAGGAAGCTGTCAGACAGTACCCCCCAAAAAACCCACAACTCCCCCCTCCCCTCCCTCCCCAAAACAAACTACAACTGCCACCCTTCCACCCCCCCCCCCCCCCCACACACACACACCCCTCCCCAAAGCCCCCTGGGCCCTCACCCCTGAAGGTCTGCTGGGTGGAGGGAGGAGGGTAGGTGCTGGCTCTGTCCAGGAACTGGTCGAGGTGGGTGGGCATCAGGTCGTTGGAGGCCATGCGTCCGCTGCAGAACAGCCGCATGTGGGCCGGCAGCTCCGGCAGTATGTCCTTCACCGCTGTGTTTTGCACACAGACAGCATACACACACACACAGCACACACACACACACACAGACATAGCACGCACACACACAGCACACACACACACACACACCCACAGCACACACACACACAAGCAAACACATATAGACACACACACACAAGCAAACACATATAGACACACACACACATACACACAGACATAGCACACACACACACACACAAGCAAACACACAGCATGCACACACACACACACACACACACACACACACAGAGCATGCACACACACACACACAAACACACACAGCATGCACACACACACACACACACACACAAAGCACACAGACACACACACACACAACACACACACACAGAGCACAGCATGATACTACAGTTCAGGGTTGTAGTTGGACTGTGTTGTGTTGTGTTGTGTTGTGTTGTGTTGTATTGGTTATGTTGTGTTGTGTTGTGTTGTTGCACTGTGTTTTGCTGTGTTGTAATCTTTCTTTCTCATTACTTTGGAGTGAATATTCTAAAATAAGCAGAAAAAAACAACAAAACAGCTTCTTCAATTTTCCATCACCCATGCTATATTGTCAGGTTTCTTGCAGTAAAGAACTCCGCAGTCCATCGCAAGGACACTACCCCCCCTCCTCCCCAACACCCCCCATGCCCCCTACCCTGAATCCTCCACCCCACCGTCCCAGACCCCCCCCCACCCCCTCCTCACCACTGTTCTCTGTCTGACCACACAGTTTCTCCTCAAGGCCCACCACATCGTGCCACAATTTTGCATGATTTCAGTTTCGTTTTCTCAAGGAGGGAGGCGTCGTCACTGCATTTAGACAAATCCATCAACACAACAGGAAACGAATGATGAGCGCCCAGTGGCAGCCGTCAGTCGGCTCTACCCAGGTAGGCAGCCTGTGGTGCAAATGTCCCCGTGTATGTAAAGTGCTTAGAGCTTGGTCTCTGACCGAGGATAGGCGCTACAGAAGTATCCACATCCATCAACACAACACCACACCTGCAAGGCAGCATAACCCAATGGGCTTGTTCAGGCCTTGAGCGCATTAATGCTTCAATATTTGTGTACCTATCAGAGGCGCCAAATCCTGTGAGGCCAACAGAATTGCTGCAGCAGAGCAACGCAGACAGGCCAGGAAAAAGCAGTTGCCAGCAAGTCCCCGACAGCCGCCACCATCCCCTGTCCACACTGCGTCAGAACCTTCCGGGCGCGGATTGGTCTGACCAGTCATCTGCGCACCCACAGAGCCCAACCCACCCACCCCCAGGATGACTAGATGGTCCTCGTCGATCCCGACAGACGAACCACACATATCAGAGTGGATTTCTTCTTCAGAATTTTGCCCGAGGACAACATTCTCATTGCCACGGGTTCTTTTTCAGTGCGCAAAGTGAGTGCTGCACACGGGACCTCATCAGTATATATCATCATATCTGAATGACGAGACACTCAGTTTGATTTTCCAGTCAAAAAAAAAAAAAACTTGGGAGAAAAGGGCAAGAAGAACGGGATTTGAAACCACACCCTCACGGACTCTCTACCCGCAGCTTAGCATCTGATTTTCCAGTCAAACTTGGAAAGAACGGGCAAGAGCGGGATTCGAAACCTACACCCTCACGGACTCTCGATCTCTATTCGCAAGCTGAGCATCGTAACAATTCTGCCACCTTGACACACACACACACACACACGCATGCACGCACACACACAACAACAAACAACAACAAAAAAACACATGAACAAACAAACCGCACCTTCCGACATCTCTCCGCCAAAGATGAGAGCCTTGGCATCGGCAGCGTTGATGCAGTGAGCCAGTGGCTTCAGTCGAAGGTTGAAGTTGATGAGGGCGCTGACCACGCCGATCTTGGACAGGCCCAGCCAGAAGCAGACGAAGTCGGGGCGGTTCTCCATGAAGAGAGCCACTGTGTCCCCCTTGCGGTACCCGGCCTCATAGAAGAAGTTGGCCACGCGGTTAGTGTGCTCTTCCACCTGCCCGTAGGTCCATGTCTGGTCCTCGAACAGGAAGCACGGCTTCTCCGGGTGCTTCTTCGCCTGGGCCTGTGGGTGTGTTAGATACAGATATATATATATATATATATATATTGAGAGAGAGGGAGGGAGAGAGAGAGAGGGGGAGAGAGAGACAAGCACACGTACACACACATACACACACACACACTAACAAGAGAGAGAGGGGAGAGAGAGAGAGAATGAGAAAGGGGACTTGGAGAGAGGGAGAGAGAGAGAGAGAGAGAGAGAGAGAGAGAGAGAGAGAGAGAGAGAGGAGAGAGTGGAAGGAGAGAAAGAGAGGGGAGAGAGAGAGAGACAAGCACATGTACACACACACACACACACACACACACACAGACACACACATGCACACACACGCGCGCACACACACACACACACACACACACAAACAAGAGAGAGAGGGGAGAGAGAGAGAGAGAAAGAGAAAGGGGGCTTGGAGAGAGATAGAGAGGAGAAAGAGAGAGAGATATAAAGAGAAAGAGACACACACAAACAAAAACAAGAGGGGGGAAGGCAGAGAGGAGAGAGAGAGACAGAGAGAGAGAGAGAGAGAGAGAGAGAGAGAGAGAGAGAGAGAGAGAGAGAGAGACAAGCACACGTACACACACATACACACACACAAACAAGAGAGAGGGGGGGAGAGAGAGAGAGGGGACTTGGAGAGAGATAGAGAGGGGAGAGAGAGAGATAAAGAGAGAGAGGCAGAGAGACACACACAAAACAAAAACAAGAGGGGGGGGGGGAGGCAGAGAGGAGAGAAAGAGGGGAGAGAGAGAAAGAGAGAGAGGAGAGAGAGGAGAAAGAGTGAGATAGAGAGAGGGAGGAGAGAGAGGAGAAAGAGTGAGAGAGAGAGAGGGAGGAGAGAGTGGAAGGAGAGAAAGAGAGGGGGGAGACAGACAGAGAGAGAGAGAGAGAACTTAGAACTTAAAACGTTTTTTATTCAATGATTAAGATTTTAGGCATGGCCTATTCTTCCAATCTGTCATTGAAAGAGAGAGACAGACAGACAGAGACAGACAGACAGATACAGAGACAAAGAGACAGAGAGAAGTGGAGGGGTGGCCAAGTGAAGCCAGAGAATCTGTGCGCAGAGGATCAAATCCCACCATTGCCAGTGTTTTCTCCTCCTGAATTGTGGCCTGGTGGTGAAGGGTTCACCCATGAAGCGACACAATCTGAGCATGCAGGATCAAATCTAACACTCCCTAGTATTTCCCCCCTCTCCACTGGACCTTTAAGGGTGGTCTGGACGCTAATCATTCAGATGAGATGATTTGGTTTTTTTTTTTTTGTTTTTTTGCTGCCCCGTCATCTGCCCCATTTCAGTGGCATTACTCCCACACCACTCATTTAGATTCCCCCATACACGGCCACACCCGGGTTTGTCCATCGTAGTACCAGCGTTGGCAGTCCACAGGGAACCGTCGATGTTAGGTCGCCAGGAGGCCACACACCAGAGGAGACCCTGCACTGCTGCTGACTCACTGAAATGATTTGTTGTTGTCTCGTTCATCATTTATCAGATGGATTCCCCTGTCTCCTCGACAATAGTGGCAGTACGTCGCAGGTCCTCCAGTCCTCTGTAGAGCTTATGGGCCGCTGGGATTGATTGGGTCGGGCCAGGTTTTCTCTCGAAGCACTTGGTGGGGTGGGCAGGACTGCAGCAGATGTTCTGTTGTCTGGCTGCCTGTTCTGCAGGGGCACTGCTCTGTGTCGCCGATATGGAGTTTCGTGGAAAGGTGGTGTTTCAGGCAGTTGTGGCCTGTCCTGAGCCTGAAAATGGCTACTTGCTCTCAACGAGTCAGCAGGTAGTACGGGTCTGCTCTATTGTGGCGTGGATGCTGCTGCTTCCACTTGGCCTTAATGATGAGATGATTAATTCAAATGAATTCCCGTGTGCATGAGCATGCACTTAGCACACATAGAAGAACCCACTGTGCCCAGTGAAAAGGTTGTTCCTGGCAAAATTTTGTCGAAAAATTCACTTTGACAGGAATACAAATACACAAAGTTTGCAATGTTGCAGGCAGAAAAAAGAAAAGAAAAGAATGAAAGAAAGACAAAAAAAAAGAAGAAAAAAAAAAAAGGGTGGGTGCAATATAGCAAAGGGTGGTGCAGTACAGCAAAAATGCTCTCCCTGCTTGGGGACAACAAGAGCCCAAACTTCACAATCACAGAGAGAGAATCTGTTGTGATAAAATGTAATACATCATTGCAAAAATCATGTACATGATAATATAATACTGCTGTCACTGCACTCTGTTGCCATCCACATTCCCCCACACCCCCCATTTCCCCCGCCCCCCACAATCTCCCTCCTATTGCTCTCCATTCCCTGTTGACAACTGTGAACATATTAATAAATGTGTGTACACGTGCGTGCACATGCATATATGTATACATACATGTCTGCTTGCTATACTATACTCTGTGTTGATTTTTGTTTTGTATTTTATTATGAACAAACTGCTGTTCATCATATATATACATATATATATATATATGTGTATGTGTGTGTGTGTGTGTGTGTGTGTGTGTGTGTGTTTAATCATACTTCATAGTACGGTGTTCTCTTACTGCAATTATTACATGTGGATGACTGTGATTAATGCATATAATGAGGCTTATATCTACTTATAATTCAATTCTTTTATGTCTTATACATGACTAGATAAACAGATACAGTGAGATAGATAGACAGACATACATCACACACACACACACACACACACGCATCTCTATATCTATATTCTCTCTCTCTCCCCCCCCCACTCTCTATCTACACACACACACACATATATAAATAAAATTAAAAATATATATGTGTGTGTGTGTGTGTGTGTGTGTGTGTGTGGAGAGAGAGAGAGAGAGAGAGAGAGAGAGAGAGAGAGAGAGAGAGATCTATATTGAATGATCGAGATTCTCATAATATGCTATCCATCTAACATGCACCACCAATTAATTTCTCGCATTGGAAATGATATTCGGAGTACTCTGTATTCTGTGTTTTCACACACTGTTGCCATCTCAGCTCACCTGGAAGAGTTTGGCAATGGTCATGTTGTTTCTGGTGTGAGACCGCACCTTCAGGTTCACCATCAGAAGAGCCTTGAGAGCTCTGAAAGACAATTATATAATTCTATACATCTTTACATGTGAAAAAAAAACACAAAAAAAACATCAATGGAAAATTAGAATGTTAAACAGTGATGACAGTGACATGGTTGTGTTAGGAATTGTGTGAATCTATTACAGGTTTGAAAAAAAAAAAATCTCTAAATATATACCTATAATGTTATTTATATCTATTAGTTATGCTGAAAGGAGGAGTTTGTATTATACTCCATGTTTGGTGTTACATATACTTACCATGTCAAACTGATGCAAGTATTAGTTATGCTGAACATGTCTTTTTCATTTTTAATCTGTTGGTTTATATTTTTGTCTTTTGATGTCATCATACCCCCTGAAAACAGAGTATGGCTGCCTACATGGTGGGGGTAAAAACGATCATGAATACATGTAAAAGCCCACTCATGTGTACATACAAATGAATATGGGATTTGCAGCCCATGAACGAAGAAGAAGATGATGTCTTCATGTTCTTAATATTATGCTTGCATTTTATCGTGTAATTCTGCATGTGTGTGTACATGACTTCTATGGGTGTTTGAGTATAAAACAAATCCGCTGTGATTGTGTGGGGGATTAATTTCATCATTAAATCAATAATGTGATGTACTGTATGGAAAGTTGTATTTTACTGCTTTCCTCCACTGTCAGATTCATACTGTGAGAACTACTACTGCATAACTAAGATTAGAATTATATTATTATTCTAAATCATAGGAACAACAATGCCGCGTATATCAGAAACTGCCAATATCAATAAGAAACACACAAAAAAAATATTCATAATTATCTTGTTTTCACAAATCAATTTTGTGAAAATAACATTTTCAGAATA
>NC_134889.1:27772875-27782875 GCF_041734735.1 Babylonia areolata | reverse complement strand
GCACAAAGGGAAGAGGAAATTTATAAATATGACCTTGGGAAAGGTAATTATATGAATATGAGACAAGATTTAAAGGGAATTCAGTGGAGTGACCTAGAAGGAAAATCAGTTAATGACTACTGGTTATACCTAAAAACAAAAATACTAGATAGCATGGAGAAACACATTCCAAAAATCTCAATAGGTCATAACAAAAGTTTAAAACCACCTTGGATGGTAGGCAGAGTTAAGAAAAGTGTTAAAAAGAAATATAATTTGTATAAGAAGTATTTAAAAACAAGAAAAATATATGATCACCAACAGTACATCACAGCTAGGAATAAATGCAATAATATAATAAAGAATGCCAAACGAGACTATGAAAAAAGACTATCCACAGAATGTAAAACAAACCCAAAATATTTCTGGAAATATGTACAAGCTAAAACAAAATCAAATACAGGTATTAGTCCTTTGAAAACAGAAGATGGAAAATTGGCAGCAAGTGATGAGGATAAGGCAAATATTTTAAATGCTTTCTTTGCTAGTGTTTTTACCAAAGAAGATTTAAGAAATATTCCTACTGGGTCAAAAGAGCCAAAATGTGATTCCAGTCTTTGTGATCTTATTGTAACTCCTACAGCAGTAAAAGAAAAATTACAGGCACTTAACCCTAGTAAATCTCAGGGCCCAGATCAATTACCTCCACGTGTACTGAAGGAACTCAGTGAGGAATTGTCAGTACCACTCTGTACATTATTTAATAAATCATTAGAGTTAGGTGAGGTTCCAGATGACTGGAAGACTGCAGTAGTCACAGCAATATTTAAAAAGGGTACTAGATCTGATCCAAGTAATTACCGACCAGTAAGTCTTACATGTGTGGCATGTAAAGTATTAGAATCACTAGTTAGAGATATATTAGTTAATTTTATGATTACAAATAATTTATATTCTCCGTGCCAGCATGGATTCAGAAAACAGAGGTCATGTATAACTCAACTGTTAGAGGTAATGGAAGATTTAACCCAGTTAGTAGAAGAAAAGGAATCTGCAGATATCATATATTTAGATTTTAAAACAGCTTTTGACTCTGTGCCACATTATAGGTTAATAAAAAAGCTAAAAGATTATGGGATAAATGGGAATGTATTGAAATGGATAAGCAGTTTCTTGCTGGGGAGAAGTCAGAGGGTAAGAGTTGGAAATAGTCTTTCACCAAATGCACAAGTATTAAGTGGAATACCCCAGGGTAGCATTATTGGACCTATTTTATTCACCATTTTTATAAATGACCTTCCACATTGTGTTAGTAGTTGTTGCAGGATATTTGCTGATGACACCAAACTTTATGATATAGCTAAGAATTCTTTAAAATTGCAAAATGACTTAGACAACCTATATGACTGGTCTAACAAGTGGAATCTATATTTTAATGCAACAAAATGTAAAGTGCTACACCTAGGAAAAAATAACCCTAAAAATGAATATAAAATGAAAATTGATAACATGAATTTTATGGTTATTTCGGAATGTAATGAAGAAAAAGACTTGGGAATAATATTTGATAAAAACTTCTCTTTTGATACACATATCCAAGCAGTGATAAATAAAGCCAACAAAGTACTGGGTATTATCAAGAGAACATTTACATTCTTGGATAAGGATATCTTTGTCAACCTTTATAAAACAATTGTTAGGCCTATCCTAGAATATGGCAATACAATTTGGTATCCCAGATTAATAAGACAGTCCAAAGCAATTGAACAAGTACAAAGGAGAGCAACTAAAATAATTCCAGAACTTAGAGATCTTGACTATCAAAGTCGTTTGAGACAGTTGAATTTGCACTCCCAAAAATATAGAAGATATAGAGGAGACATGATACTAGTTTTTAAGATAATGAACGGAATGGTCGACATTGATCATAGCACCTTTTTCTCTACTAGCAAATCCCAAGTTACCAGAAACTCAGATACTAATCTTTACATAAAATATTGTAGAACAAATGTTCGTAAATCGTCTTTTAGTTTTAGAGCAGTGAAAGGCTGGAATGCACTGACTAACTCAACAAAAACAGCTAACACTATTAACCAGTTCAAAAATCTTATCGACAATGATGAAAAATCTCTAATAAAACCATTTGATTTTGATCAGTGAACAAGAAACTTTTTCCTGGCGTATGTGCAACACTTGATTAAGACAATAGTGAAGGGACGTTAAAAAGCCAGAAGGCTTATAGGAAAGTCCCCAATCCTGTACCTGTACCTGTACCTGGGACCCCTTCCCCCACTCCCGAATCAAGGCGATTCGTATCGACAACACATGGCGGATGGATGATTTAATGAATGCGAAATTGATGGAAGAACTGAAAGTGAACGAGACAAAAACCATTGGTTGTTACAAAAAGAATATTTACAAGAATAAAGAAATCACATCATCGACTGTGTCATACATGTATCAGGGTTTCCTTTTTTTATGTACGTGTTTTTTTTTTTTATCTTCCATCAAAATATTAACCACATAGTTTGAGTCTATTACATTTTTATAAACCAATGGTGCTGCCTCAGAAAAAAAAATCCAGATTAATTCTTAACTCTGCTTCAGCTTAGTTCAAAAGACTCTCTGTATAGTGTGTGAGATCATGAATACAAGTAGTCAGGTAGTGCATTTTAAAAAAAAACTCTGCCATGAACCATTTCAGTATTTGAAGATGAACAATAAGACAAACTATGAAAGTGATAGAAACTGAGCTGAACATTGTGCCACTGCCAGGGAATCACCAATTACCTGTACCTGTAACCCCACCCCACCCTATTTATCTACTGTATTTTCTTCTTCTCCAGACTGGCAACAGCAACAAAAACTGCAAGTTAGTTGTTGCCAGTCTGTCAGTCTGCTGGTGTGTTTTGCTTCATTATATTGTTGTCATTGTCATCATCATCACCATATTGGTTATTCAGCTTATTGTCATCTTCTTCTCTGTCTTTTTCTGTTTCTTGCTTGAGTGTTTACTTCCTCATTAACTTAGTTAATATGTCATCTTCACTATCTCATTATCATTGATATTATTATAATTATTTGGCTCCCTTCTTGTGTGCAGGGGGTGGTGGAGGAGCTGTGTTCAGCCTGCACTAACCTGGGATGGAAGGCTCCCACCATGATCCAGGTGGAGGCTCTGCCTGTGGCTTTGTCAGGTCAGTGGACTGTCCATTTGGACATTGTTGTTTTTCTGTGTCACTTATGACATAGGCGATATCCACAACTTCCCCCCCCCCCCCCCCCCCCAAGACGGACTGAGTAGTGTCCACAGCAAGGAATGGACGCAGAAATGAGGATATTGCCCACTTTTATTATTTGACTGTATGGTGTGACATTCTTCTTCAGCTCCAATATTCCTATAACTATGTTACAAAGCTGTGTGTGTGTAAGACTGTTATTATATCTGTTTGCATGAATTCATTTTCTTACCAGTTTTGAGAATTTGGTATATGACTCATGCCTTACAAATGAATAATTTGGCATCTATAGATGACATCTATAGTTACCCAGATAGATATTGTACGGTCATACTTACGCTTACAGTTTGGATTTACCTTCGCTTCAGGTATTGTTGAGCCTATGTCCAGGTATTGGATACACTCAAAGCACACGTAGTCTTCTCTCAGTTTGAGTCCAAGAAATAAAAATCACAATGCATGTATAGATTTATATGTATGTCACTATAATGACTAAGTGACATCTCACATGAACAAACACTTGCTCTTTCAGTTTCACCTGACCTGCTGAAATTTTGAATGTACAGCTTTAAACTTAAAGGCATGCCAGTAGAACCAACAAAGGCAGCGTCCTAGATCATAATAATGGTCAAGATCCACATGAATTAGAAATGATCTGTGCTGACACCATGCAGCTGTTTTTCACTTTGAATTTGATTTTTAAACTGCTTTCTTCCTGCTTAAATGAAAAAGATGTGTGGTCATGAATTGAGGGTATACATTTATGAGTGTCCCCGACCCCTCGAAATTGGAAAGGAAGCACTGCATGATCATGGATCATGGAGTGGCTGCATTGGATGTTCTGAATACTTCCTGAGTGAACACATAAAAAGAGCAAAAAAAACCCCGTGAATCAAATCTTCAGTCTGACACGTAAATAAGATAAGTTGCCTTGCTTGGCCACATCTTGATGGGAAAACCTGGATGGTCATGACAGAAAAGTATGCCTGCATTTGATTTGTGTGTAAGACCTTGAATGGGCATTTTATTAGAATGTGCTGCAGCTGAGTGACCCTCTGAAGGTGGTCTGGGGCCCCAAAGAATCAAGGTAGAATAGGACGGGCACAACAGCTGAGTGGTTAAAGCGATGGACTTTGTATCTGAGGGTCCAAGGTTTGAATCCCAGTCATGTCGCCTGGTGGATGAAGGGTGGAGATTTTACCGATCAGCCACTCCATGATAAACAGATGTGCGGACGTGCTAGTGCCTGAACCCCCTACGTGTGTATTAATAAAAACAATTATTCAAATATGCACATTAAAGATCTCGTAATCCATGTCAGCATTCGGTGCGTTATGGGGACAAGAACATAACCGACATGCATACTCCTGAAATTAAGTATGTTTGCTTACATGGCAGGGGTTAAAACGGTCATTATTTATACGTAAAATAAGAGCCCAGTCATGTATGCAAGTGAAAGTGGGAGTCGCAGCACATGAACGAAGAAGAAAAAGACAGAAGAGTCCTTGGGACCCCCAGCATTTTTTAAGTCATCAGAAGCCCATGATAGTGCAATAGCAAGCTTCATTATTACTATATTAGGCTTTTGAAAAATTTCAAGTGCGCTAACAATGCATGGCCAGTTTAATACTCAGTGGACTGATGGCCTAGAGGTGAGGGTGTCCATCCAGGAAGCGAGAGAAGTGCACTGGTTCGAATCCCAGCACATTCGCCAGTATTTTCTCCCCCTCCATTAGACCTTGAGTGGTGGTCTGAATGCTTGTCACTTGGATGAGATGATCAGTCAAGGTCCTGTGTGCAGCATGAACTTAACGCACGTAAAAGAACCCACAGCAACCACAGGGTTATCCCTTGCAAATTCAGTAGAAAAATCCACTTCAATAGGAAAACAAATGAGGCAGGAAAAAAAAAGAAAAAAAGAAAAAAGGTGGCACTCTGAGTGTAGTGACACGCTATCCCTGGGGAGTAGCAGCCCAAATTTCACACAGAGAAATCTTTTGTGACAAAAAAGAGTAATACAATACAATACAATACAATACAATACAGTACAATACTTCTGTGGCATTATCAAACAAAGCTCATGTTCCATTCCGCTCTCTTTCTGTCTCTGTCTCTCTCTCTGTCTCTGTCTCTGTGCGCCTTGCAGGCAAAGACATCATTGGCATCGCACAGACAGGCTCTGGGAAGACAGGTGCCTTTGCTCTGCCCATTCTGCAAGCCCTCCTTGATCGACCGCAGCGACTGTTTGCCCTGGTGCTGACCCCTACAAGGGAGCTGGCCTTTCAGATCGCCGAGCAGTTCAAGGCGCTGGGATCAGGCATAGGAATTCAGTGTGGTAGGTTGTGTGTGAGAGTGTGTGTGTGCATGTGTATGAGTGTGTGCACTTTGGTCAGATATCTTTGAATAATTTTTTTTTTATTTTCAGTAAAACTATAAAAAGAATATATATATATATAAAAAAAAGAAAAAAAAAAGAGTATTAATTTCAAAATGGTACTAATCAGTTAAAGGAAAAGAAACTTATTATCAAACTTACTTACATCTGTATTGCTCAGACAGGATGATCGAATTAGTCGTAAGTTTTTGCAAGGTGTATTTTAGAAAAGAGAGAAGAAAGAAAGGAGGGCAGGGGGGTTATGACAGAGAAAATCTTACAATTTTAGTTATAACATCTCACCTTTAAAGTACTCTATGTTTGTTTTGGTGTTTGAAATGTTGTATGTACATATATTTGAATATATCTAGATAATATATGTGTATAAATATATACATACTATATGTCCATCTGGTATGTATCTCCTTAGTTATGTATATGAATTTTATGATATAGGAAACTACAGTGTGTACTGCAGTGTGTGTGTGTGTGTGTGTGTGTGTGTGTGTGACGGCAGTGACAGTGACAGTAGTGTATGTTTCGATTTTGTGAGTTTTATGGGCTGGAGGGTGTTTTTTCTAGTCATTGTTTTGGAAACTAATGAGGCTGCGTTTGGTTCTTTCTGTGATGTAGCTGTGATCATCGGAGGCATCGACATGTCCACACAGGCTCTGATGCTGGGCAAGAAGCCTCATGTCATCATAGGTGAGATTCATGGCATTTACCAGTGCTTTCTGTGTGTGTGTCTTGCTTTTACGTTTTTTTGTTTTTTCCTTCTTAACTTCCTTGCTTTCTTTTTCTTTTCTTTGTGATTTGTAGATCTATCTAGTGTATGCTTGAGATTGTGTTGTTTTGCAGGAGTAGGAAGAGGATAGAAGTTAAAAGATAAATGGTAATTGCTTTCCAAAGAAAATACAACAAAAAAAGAAGAGAAAAAGACAGCGGTTCTGACTACAGAAAGATAAAAGATATCTTATTAGTATTATTACTACTATAATAATTATTATTGCTACTAATACACTGACGTATTATTCTTTTAATTCTGTTTGATTTTTGTTCTAGTTTTTTAAATGTTTTTAAATGTCTGATTATCATTTTGTTTCAAAGACTTTTCCTTTCCACTGCATTGATCTGATGTGTGTCACTGTGCGTGAGGATGTGAATAAGATTTTATTTTGATTAAGCAGCATTGTTGTCAGTGTATGTGCATGCAGAGGAAGGTGGGAGGAAAGGGGGGGGTCTTGGTAGATCACGAGAAATGCTTCGCTTCTGTGGAAAAAAAAAAATGTCCTGCATATGTTTTATTTTGCAATGCATTCCTTCAGCTGTGTTATAAGATAAGATAAGAATAAATTTATTATCTCCAACTGGAGAAATTTGGTCAGGTGCATTATCACAACATAGACAAGTAAACAACATGGGGACCATAACTGTAAAAGTCAACAACAGCTTTTACGAATATTACGAAGATACAAATGTAAAAAATATCACATACACCGTTTCATACATACATCCACACACTGCAGGTAATACCTAGTATTCTTAATGTAAAAACAGAAAGAATTAAGAAACATTATTTGAATATAATTATAAACATAGCCTGCTATACTGCACATTGATTATAATAGACAGATAAGATAAGAATAAAGATAGATTGCAGAAAACCGCAACCAGATAATCAGCACCACCACCACCACCACCACCCCCCCACCCCACCCCCCCGCACACACGCACAAGCACGGATTACTTGATTAAACAAGAGTAATAAACATATGTTCTCAAATAAAAGCATTTCACATATTCGCTTTTAAAAACATTGCAATTAATCATTACATCGTAATTATTAAACAGAAATATATTTAGAATATGGATGTTAGCATTAGACATATTCCATTGTACATTCATCCTGTATATTGCACATTATTCCTCCTACATATTGCACATTCATTATAACCAATTGTCACGTTTTTAAGCTCAGTAAACACACACACACACACACACCACAACTAGAACAAGGTACAGCCTATCATGCACGGACTTTCACACGTCTCACATGAGAGTCCACGCGCGTGCGCGCACACACACACACACACACACACACACAGTTCTCAAGAATTTAAAAGGTGGATTGAACGTGGAATAAAAGTCTTCAGAGCTCTGGATTTCAACTTAAAAGTTCTGTAGCTGTATATCTTCTTCTTTGCTCATGGGCTGCAACTCCCATGTTCACTGGTATGTGCACGAGTGGGCTTTTACAGGTATGACCGTTTTTACCCCGCCATGTAGGCAACCATACTCTGTTTTCAGGGGTGTGCATACTGATTATGTTCTTGTTTCCATAACCCACTGAACGCTGACAAGGATTACAGGATCTTTAACGTGCATATTTGATCTTCTGCTTGTGTATACACACAAAGGGTGTTCAGGCACAAGCAGGTCTGCACATATGTTGACCTGGGAGATCTGAAAAATCTCCACCCTTTACCCACCAGGTGCCCTTACCAAGATTCGAACCTGGGACCCTGCTGCATATGAATGATTCGTTTTTGTTACTATTATTATTATTATCATTGTTATTCACTTATTGTAAATTCTCGTCATTCTTATGTGTGTTCCCCCTTTCAGCCACACCTGGGCGTCTGGTGGATCACCTGGAGAACACAAAAGGTTTCAGCCTGCGAGCTCTGAAGTTCTTGGTGAGTTGATGATGCTTCAGTTTGGATTTATCAGGCCTGCATGGTATTAGATGGTTTGAATTTTGTTCCCTTTTAACTCTTTCACCACCACGTTTCTGTGTGAAAAACACTCCCCTGCGCCAAATATTTTAGTCTGGTCACAGACTTCGGTTCGTGTCAAAACAACACAATGGATTTTTTCACTTAAAACTCGGTAAGGGGGCAAAGGCTATTCATTGCTTTATTGGCGGGAAAATGGCTGCAGCTGTCGAGCTTGGTTACAGTGTGAAAAATGGTCTTATCAGCATGACTCCTCGATGTCTACTAAAGTCGCCTGTGGCAGTGTGCTGTCTTGTCATCTAAAGTCGGCTGTGGCAGTGAAAGAGTTAATTTGATTGCAGACAGTTTGTGAGTCTTTTGTATGTTTGTTGTTTTTTTTCTTTCTAGGTGTTTTTGTCTGTCTTTGTTCCCTGTGAGGTTTTCTCTTTCTGTCTTTGTCAGTTTTAGTCTGTCCTGTGGCTTTTTTGTCAGCCTGCCACACACTGTTATGTCATGTTCTGTCGAATATTTTGTGTGTGTTTTTATGTTGTTTTATACTGATAAGGTTCTGGAGTCTTAGTTACCCCTCGATTTTGATTATTTTCCTCATCCACAGTTTTACTTTTAGAGAAATCTGTTGGGACAAAAGGGTAACATAATACTACACAATGCAATGTGATAGGTTTTGGGGTTTTTTGTTGTTGTTTTTTAACAAAGCAAAGTAGTACATTTGGAAAGGAGTTGTGGTTTGTTTGTTTTTCTAGATTTTCATGTTGGAAACATGTGCATTATGTAAAGATTTTCATTTACTTTTTTCTTGTTGTTACAGGCTTTTATTTTTCATGAATTTACATGTCATGTTCTATGTTTCATTCCTTTTATTTCTTTTTCTTTTTTTTTCCTCAGGTGATGGACGAAGCAGACAGGATATTGGACATGAATTTTCAGGATGAGGTGGGTTAACTTTGTGGGTGGGTGTGGGAGCATTTTTGTGGATGAGGGTGTGTGTCTGTTTTTTACATTTTATACTGTGTAAATGAGTCGGTTGCCAGTTGTGTTTATAAAGTAAAATAGCGCGCATGCGTGTGTGTGCGTGTGTGTGTGTTCTTGTGAAAGATGCTGCGCTGCAAGTAACTTTAAATGGATAATTCATACACACACATGCGTGCGTGCACACACACACACACACATCCACACACATGCACACACATACACAGGCACACGCACATGCACACACAGACACACACACAGATAAAAGATTGGAAAAACACATACACACACACACACACACACACACACAGAAAGGAAAAAATACAGATCCATTGTCTCACAACATTGCTGGATGCTGTCATTAAGTTTCACACAACGTACTGAAGAACCTATATTACAGCACTTATCTGTTTCAGGTCGACAAAATACTGAAAGTCATTCCAAGGGAGAGAACAACATTTTTATTCTCTGCTACGATGACCAACAAGGTACGTCTGCAACGTCCAAATACACCAACAGTTGGCCCACCTTCTGGAAATTCTGAGCTGGAAATTTCCTCTTTTCTTTTGTATTTGTTTCCGGCTTTCGGTTTTTTTTCATTTTTTATTTATTTTATTATATTTTATTATCTTTTTTTTTAATTTTTTTTTTTATAGTTTTTGTTTCTTTCACAACTTCTGGTTTCATATGCCTGCTTTATTTTA
>NC_134889.1:27765375-27767875 GCF_041734735.1 Babylonia areolata | reverse complement strand
TGTGTGCATCTGTCTCTCTCTCTCTCTCCATGTATATCTCTGTGTGTGTGTATCTGTCTCTTTCTCCCTCTCTCTCTCTCTAAATATATATATATGTGTGTGTGTGTGTGTGTTGCAGAGGTCTGGACATCCCCCATGTGGACGTGGTTCTGAACCTGGACATCCCCACGCACTCCAAGGACTACATGCACCGCGTGGGCCGCACTGCACGCGCCGGCCGCTCAGGCCGAGCCATCACCTTCGTCTCCCAGTGAGTGCAGCGGTTTTTTTTGGGGGCTTTGTCTCTTTCGTAGATATGTAAGACACCAGCAGAGCCCAAATCTTGGCTGGGTTGTGGTATCTTGTTAGCTGATCAGTTGGAGGTTTTGTTGATGATAGCGGAATAACTATGACACTTGAAATGAACGTTATACCTTGGTCCTCTGGATGAAGTGAAGTATTCATTCACAGTAGCAGTTGTTTTACAGTGTGTGGGTTCTCTCTCGTTTAACAGAACCATTCCGCTGCATGAAACGAACATCGTCAAAGCCCTCTCCCTCCCACCCTCCCCCGTCCACCCCCATCCACCCGCACAGATGAAGTGTAACCTTCACTTAACCCTTTCACCGCCAAGCTCGCATTTATGCACAGGCGTGGTAGAGGACCCATGTCACAGAAAGGTGACAATTCATTGGTCTGTTATCCATGAACCTACTGCTCTTAATGTTCGGTGGTAGGGTAGGCCATATTTTCTATACATCGCAGGGGGAATCCCCGGCTATTCTTAGCTACTGTCTTTTCTGTGTTTATATCACAAGGGAATTTTGTACTCTAAATTGACTGGCGGTGAAAGGGTTAAGCAGCAGCTGTTTACAGTGTGTGGGTTTTCTCTGATCTAACAGAAGCATTAGCGTTCTGCTGAATGAAACAAACGTTATTATCAAAACCCCCACCCATCTTCTCCCATCCACCCACACACACATGAATTGTAACACTCACATCAGCGTCAGCTGTTAACAGAGCATGAAGGAGTTTTCCACTGATCTTGCAGGTATGACGTGGAGCTGTACCAGAGGATCGAACACCTGATCGGGAAGAAGCTACCCGAGTACCCCACAGAGAAGAACGAGGTGATGCAGTTCCAGGAACGGGTGTCTGAGGCACAGCGCATTGCCAGGCTGGTGGGTAGATTGGGGTGGTGGTGGTGGTGGGGTGGTGGTGGTGGTGATGATGATGGCGTGGGGGTGGATGGCAGAATGGTCGGTAGTTTGGAATAATGATGGTTATGGTTATGATGATGGTGGTGGTGATGATGTTTGGGGGTGGGGTGGATGGCAGACTGATAGGCAGATTGGAATGGTATTTGTATTGTATTTCCCTTTTTTGTCACAACAGATTTCTCTGTGTGAAATTCAGGCTGCTCTTGCCAGGGAGAGCGCGTCACTACACTGAGAGCGCCACCCATTAAAAAAAAAAAATTTTTTTCCTGCATGCAGTTTTGTTTTTCCGTTCGAAGTGGATTTTTCTACAGAATTTTGCCAGGAGCAACACTTTTGTTGCTGTGGGTTCTTTTACCTGCGTTAAGTGCATGCTGCACACTGGACCTCTGTTTATCGTCTCATCCAACTGACTAGCGTCCAGACCACCACTCAAGGTCTAGTGGAGGGGGAGAAAATATCGGCAGCCAAGCTGTGATTCGAACCAGCACGCTCAGATTCTGTCGCTTCCTAGGCGTACATGTTACCCCTGGGCCGTCACTCCACTGGTGATAGTGGTGGTGATGATGGTGATGGGTGGGTTGGATGGCAGACCGGTGGGTAGATTGGAATAGTGATGGTGGTAGTGGTTGTGATGTTTGGGGGTGGGGGTGGATGGGAGACTGGTAGGTAGATTGGAATAGTGATGGTGGTAGTGGTTGTGATGTTTGGGGGTGGGGGTGGATGGGAGACTGGTAGGTAGATTGGAATAGTGATGGTGGTAGTGGTTGTGATGTTTGGGGGTGGGGGTGGATGGGAGACTGGTAGGTAGATTGGAATAGTGATGGTGGTAGTGGTTGTGATGTTTGGGGGTGGGGGTGGATGGGAGACTGGTAGGTAGATTGGAATAGTGATGGTGGTAGTGGTTGTGATGTTTGGGGGTGGGGGTGGATGGCAGACTGGTGGGTAGATTGGAATAGTGATGGTGGTAGTGGTTGTGATGTTTGGGGGTGGGGGTGGATGGGAGACTGGTAGGTAGATTGGAATAGTGATGGTGGTAGTGGTTGTGATGTTTGGGGGTGGGGGTGGATGGGAGACTGGTAGGTAGATTGGAATAGTGATGGCGGTGGTGAGGTGGTGATGATGATGATGGGGGCGTTGGGGGTGGGGGTGGATGGCTGATCTGTCAGTCAGACGGGCGACAGACGACGATGGTTATGGCGTACTGATCACATTACTCTGTGTAGCCCACATGTTTACGCACCTGTAAACGTGTCCTTCAAATCACGTGGCGTGTGATGTGTCATGCAGGAGCAAAGCGAGGC
>NC_134889.1:27747875-27755375 GCF_041734735.1 Babylonia areolata | reverse complement strand
AGGAATAAATAGAGATGGGGGGGGGGGAACACAAAACCCCACAAAACCCCACAAAAACCCCAGAAACGACCACAGTCCCGATCAATATACACAGGGTAGAAAAAAAAACCCACACGCCCCCCCCCCCCCCCCCCACCCCTCCCCAATCCCCCTCCCCCTCCCGCCAAAAAAAAACACACACCACAAACGACCACAGCTCCGATCAATATACACAGGACAGGGCCGGACGTCCACACCCGGAAGTTGCTTCAATGGTGACTCTCTCTCTCTCTCTCTCTCTCTGTGCCAGCTTCCATCAGCCCATGGAAAAGGGAGGTAAAGCGGACAGAGGGAGGCAGGATGGAGGAAGGGAAGGAGGGAGGGAGGGAGGAGGAGGAGGAGGAAGAGGAGGAGACGGGCTGTGGGTGGTGGGAGTGGTGGTGGTGGTGGAGGGGTAGGGGTAGGTAGGCGTAGGGGAGGGGGGGGGGTGTTGGGGGGAGGGGGGATGTTGGGGGGGGGGGGGGGGGGTGAGAGGTCAGACGTCACCAGAGCTCGCGCCAAATCGATCAGCTGCCCCCCGTCATCATGTATTTGCTAGTCATTACTTGGTGGTAAAGAAAAGAAAAACAAAACAACAACAAAAAAAAAAAAACACCAAAAAACCCCCAGAAAAAAACAGAAATGAAAAAAAAGGGGCTGTCCATGGAGGCGTGTGCGGACGTTGTGGTAGTAATTGTTCTGATGGTGGGCGTGTGTGTGGGAGTGTGGGTGTGTGGTGGGTGTGGTGTGGTGTGGGGGGGGGGGAAGGAGGGTGTGTGGATGGGTGGACGGATGTAGGTGTGTAGGCAGGAAGGTGTGTGTGTGTGTGTGTGTGTGTGTGTGTGTGTGTGCGCGCGCGCACGCGCGCGCCTGTGCGTTCGACAGCATACAGACAGGCAAACGAAAATAACGATCTGAGAATGATTAATCCAGCAACCAACCCACCACCCTTTACCCACCAGGCGCCGTCACCGAGATTCGAACCCAGGACCCTCAGATTGGAAGTCCAACGCTTTAACCACTCGGCTATTGCGCCCGTCCAACCGACCAACCAATCGTCCAGCCAATAAATCATCCAACCATCCAACTATCTAACCATGAAACCAAACAGCCAACCAACCAACCAACCAACTGGTCAATAAAGCCAGCTATCCTATCTTTTTGCCTTGCCAGTCAGTGTGCATATCGAAGTTAAAGCGTTCCAGAGAGGTATGTATATTACGTGATATCATACTGTTCAGCATTTCTTTCTTTCTACGGAATACAGAATACTTTATCATCTCAACAAGAGAAATTCATATATGGTGTAAAACAGAAAAAACAACACAAGAAAATCACAGTTATTCAACATGTATATAGATGAACCATATTAAGATGTCAACCTAGGGCAAACCATCTTTACAATTAATAACCATAGTAAACAACAACAGAAACCCTTAAAAAGTAATTTACAGTAAACCATACATAAACTATCACAGCCAAACACACATGCAGTGATAATCAGAGTTTAAGGATAGACATAGCAGTATACTGACAGCTGACATAGACATATAATAGCAGTGTGCAATCTATAGTACTTTGAGTACTTTCTATCTTTCCTTCCTCCATTTCTCCTTTCTTTCTTTCTGTCTTTCCTCTCATCCTTCCTTTCTTTATTTCTGTCTTTTCTTTTCTTTTCCATATCTTTCTTTCTTGCTTTTAAAAACATTTTTTTTCCCGTTTTCTTTCTTTACCTTTTTCTTTCTATCTTCTTTTTTTTCTTTTCTTTTCTTTTTATCCATTCCATCCTTTCTTTCTTTCTCTCTTTCTTTCTTGTTTTCCTTCCACTTTCTAAGTTTCTTTTCCTTTACCCACTTTCTTCCTTTTCCCTTTCACTTTCTTTCTTTTCATTTATTTCTACCTTCCTTCCTTCCTTCTTTTCTCCCTCCCTCCCTCCCTCCCTTTCTTTCTTTCTTCCTTCGTCCCCTTCTTTTTTTCCCTTTCTTTCTTTCCTACTTCCTTCCTTTATTTCTCTCCCTCATCCTCATCGACCAACAAAACTATCCGCGCTGTTTTATCACCTACAATTCGGCGAATTATCGAACAGCAACAACATAGAAGGAGCCGTACGTAAGCAGACGGACAATTCACCGACCCTTTACGACGTCGTGGTATTGACGTTGCCTTGTCGCACAGGTCAACACAGCGCCGCTCGAGGCTACGCTGTTTATCACACCGTTCGTCTTAGTCTCTATTTCTCCTCTATTCGCCTGTCACAAACTTGATGATACTGATTCGTGTTTTTTTTCTCTCCTCCAGCTCGGCTGTGTACACAGTTGCACGCTCTCTCTCTCTCTCTCTCTTTGTCTCTCTTTGTCTCTTCGTGTGTGTGTGTGTGTGTGTGTGTGTGTGTGTGTGTGTGTGTGTGTGTGTGTGTTTAAAAAATATATCACCTTCTTTATTTGTGTGTGTGTGTGTGTGTGTGTGTGTGTGTGTGTGTGTGTGTGTGTGTGTGGAATAGAATAGAACAGAATAGAATAGATTTTATTGTCATGAAACCTTAAGGTTCATTAGACACAAGTGCAATGGTGAATGAATGAATGAATGAAAAACACACAATTAATCAATCAGTTAATGCAGTAAATTGCAGCAGCATTCATAAACAATTTTCCCTAATCTTGTTTGTATATATTCATCATCTGTTAACATCACCTGACTGGGAATATTTCCTATGTTATTCGAATTTTGAATATGAGTGTGTGTGTGTGTGTGTGTGTGTGTGTGTGTGTGTGTGTGTGTGTGTGTGTGTGTGTGTGTGTGTGTGTGTGCGAGTGTGTGTGTGTGTGTGTGTGTGTGTGTGTGTGTGTGTGTGTGTGTGTGTGTGTGTGTGTGTGTGTATGTGATTTAGAAAGAGAGAGAGAGAGAACAATGAACAATGAACAAATGTTTTATTGAGGGTAAACTGAATAAGCTGAAAGCTTCTTTACACCATGCCCTCACTTACACACACACACACACACGCGCGCGCGCGCGCGCGCGCGCACGAAAGAAGAAAAAGAAAGAAAAAATCAGTACGGACACTGTAATCAGTAACAACAACGACAACAACAAAAGTTAAACACAAAACATTAAAAAAAAACAAACACACACACGCGCGCGCGCGCACATACGCATCAGCTTACGCACACATGCACACACGGGCTAATATTCACTAATATGTCTGAGCTCTTTTCCATGTAGAGAGAGAGAGACAGACAGAGACAGAGAGAGAACGAGAGAGAGACAGAGAGAGAGACAGAGAGAGAGAAAGAGAACGAGAGAGAGAGAGAGAGAGAGAGAGAACGAGAGAGAGAGAGAGAGAGAGAGAACGAGAGAACGAGAGAGAGAGAGAGACAGAGAGAGAACGAGAGAGAGAGAGAGAACGAGAGAGAGAGAGAGAGAGAGAGAGAGAGAGAGAGGCAGAGAAGCTGTATATGCAGTGAATCCTGGACACTGCCTGCCAACGCTCAATGCCTTTCACATGCACTGCCTCCGAAGAATCCTGAGCATCTCTGGGCAGGACAAAAGTCTCCAGCAACACTGGCTCGGAAACGTCGTGTGAATAGGGTGGTGATGATATCAGTACCTTTTTTTTTTTAATACATTTTTTTTTATTTTAAATTTTGATTACACATATATATTTAACATAAGTACTTAAATACATAAATTAAATACATAAATAGGATGAGAAAGAGTACATGATAAATGGAACATAAGGCATGACGACGTACATAATAGTGGAAATAGGTACTGCAACTCAGGTATATGTCATTTGATATATCCTTAATTCAATATATCCTTAAAAAAAAACACAAAAAAACACCAACAACTCCCCCCCTCCACAACCCCCCTCCCCCCCCCCCCCAACCCCCCCCCCCCCAAAAAAAAAAGAAAACAAAACAAACAACAACAACAACAAAAAAAACAAAAAACAAAACAAAACAACAAAAACACAAACAAACAAACAAAACATACCATTCCACCTAAACTAAATCATTTCCATATAACATTACACAATGTTTAATTTATTCACCCCAAAAAACAAAACATTTGAAAAAGCATCATGGAGATTTATATGTTTGAGTATCTTGACTGTATGATATGAGTACCTATATAGCGGCCTTATCCTAGATCGGAGGAGAACGAGCTACAAACACGGGGTCATTTGCACAACAGGCTGCCTACCTGGGTAGAGCCGACTGACGGCTGCCGTTTGGGCGCTCATCATTCGTTTCCCGTGTCATTCAATCAGGTTTCAGTTACACACACATACAAACTCATAGAGACATGTAACATTTTACGTGTATGACCGTTTTTTTCATTTATCCCCCCGCCATTTAGGCAGCCAGACTCCGTTTTCGGGGATGTGTATGCTGGTTATGTTCTTCTTTCCAAAACCCACCGAATGCTGACCTGGTTTACAGGATCTTTTACGTGCGTATTGGATCTTCTGCGTGCATATTCGCACGAAGGGGGGTCAGGCACTAACAGGTCTGCACATATGTTGATCTGGGAGATCGGAAAAATCTCCACCCTTTACCCACCAGGCACGCGCCGTTAACAGAGATTCGAACCCGGGACCCTCAAGATTGAAAGTCCAAAATGTTTTAACCACTCAGCTATTGCGCCCGTCGAAACACTTGAGCAAATCCCCTTGTACTGAGACCTGGCCCGTGGAAACGCCACGTAGTCAGACCCTAACAACGCTTCAAAGTTATCCACAAAAGAGACATGAGCCCCCCCAGGCATCAACCCAAATACGGGGAAAGCTGTAGCTTCCCAATACGATCATCCTGAAGGCTTCCCAATACGATCATCCTGAAGGCTTCCCAATACGATCATCACGATCATCCTGAAGGCTTCCCAATACGATCATCCTGAAGGCTTCCCAATACGATCATCCTGGAGGCTTCCCAATACGATCATCCTGGAGGCTTCCCAATACGATCATCCTGAAGGCTTCCCAATACGATCATGCTGGAGGCTTCCCAATACGATCATCCTGAAGGCTTCCCAATACGATCATCCTGAAGGCTTCCCAATACGATCATCCTGGAGGCTTCCCAATACGATCATCCTGGAGGCTTCCCAATACGATCATCCTGAAGGCTTCCCAATACGATCATGCTGGAGGCTTCCCAATACGATCATCCTGAAGGCTTCCCAATACGATCATGCTGGAGGCTTCCCAATACGATCATCCCGGAGGCTTCCCAATACGATCATCCTGGAGGCTTCCCAATACGATCATGCTGGAGGCTTCCCAATACGATCATGCTGGAGGCTTCCCAATACGATCATCCCGGAGGCAGACAGTTCAGAGGGGCTAGAGCACAGCTCCAGTGTCTCCCGATGCCAACAACACACACACACACACACACACACACACACACACACACACACACACACACACACACACACACACACACACACACACACACACACATACACACACACATACACACACACACACACACACAATCATTCGCGATAGCAAATGAAATCTCCTCCCCCCCCCCACACAGACACACAGATACAGACACAGACACACACACACACACACACACACACATCATAATTATATGTATGTATGCATATATATATATTTTTTTCCTATCGTGAATGTGTGTGTGTGTGTGTGTGTGTGTGTGTGTGTGTGTCTATGTGTGTGTGCGTGCGTGCGCACGCACGCGCACGTTACTTTTCTTCTCCTGGAAGGGCTAAACAACAACATCAACAACATCAGAACATCGTGAAAAAAAGGAAAAAAAAGGAAATAATTTCGTTTCGTGTCCAAGACAATTCCAGGTGTCGTCCTTTTCCTGCCAAGACTTTTTTACGTTCTGAAACAGAGAATACAAAACAAAACATACAACCCCCCCCACACACACACCCTCCCCCCCCACGCACACACACCCTTCAACCTCCCTCCCCCCTGCACCCCCTCCCCCTCCAGCCCCTATCCTCCCCCCTAGCCCCCCCCCCCCGACACCCCCCCCCCCCAAAAAAAAACAACAACAACAAAAAAACACCATCAATATAACTGCTTGCTGCGATGATTAGACGACGATGATTTCCATGATGAAAGCTGTGCAATGGGAGCTCGTCCCCGGAGACATAAAACGAGAATAGCTTTTATTGGTGTGTCAGTCTGCATGCTCACATCCTTCCATGCAAGCACCTTTCGCCATCCCCACCCCCCCCCACACACACCCCCACACACCCTCACGCTTCCGTCGTCTCTCCCGTCGCCTCGCCTCCAACGATTCGAGCGGTAAAGGACATGTCGCACAGTCCGATTCGGTTGAGGACAGCCGTTTCTTCTTCTTCTTCTTCTTCTTCTTCGTTCGTGGGCTGCAACTCCCACGTTCACTCGCATGTACACGAGTGGGCTTTTACGTGTATGACCGTTTTTACCACCGCCATGTAGGCAGCCATACTCCATTTTCGGGGGTTTGCATGCCGGGTATGTTCTTTGTTTCCATAACCCACCGAACGCTGACATGGATTACAGGATCTTTAACGTGCGTGTTTGACCTTCTGCTTGCAGTATACACACGAAGGGGGTTCAGACACGAGCAGGTCTGCACATATGTTGACCTGGGAGATCGGAAAAATCTCCACCCTTTATCCACCAGGCGCCGTTACCGAGATTCGAACACGAAACCTGCAGATTTGAAAGTCCAATGCTTTAACCACTCGGCTACTGCGCCCATCGGAGAGCCGTTTGAACTCGATGGTAAAGGGATCATGTGTCATCCTGATAATGACATGATATGACATGACAAGACAAGACAAGACGAGACAAGACAGGTGCTAATGAACACTACCGAATTGACTCAACAACAGTGCAGAGTCGCCTCTGGTGTGTGGCCTCATGACGTCCAGACAAGAGGGAGAGAGAGACAAACAGACAGACATACAGACAGATAGAAACAGGCAGGCAGGCAGACACAGACAGACAGATGGACAGACACACAGACAGACACACACACACACACACACACACACACACAGATAGACACACACACACACACACACACACACACACACACACACACACACACACACACCTGGACAATCAAGAAGATAAAAACAGACAGAGACTCAGACAGCCGGCAGTATCTCAATAAAAATCTAAACAAGAGAGGCAAGGCCTTCAAGACTCACTAGTGATATGCACTTTAATCCAGCAGAGGACTTATGAAGAAAAAAAAGGCAAACAAACAAGCAAAATGGATAATCTCTGGCAAAAGGACTCATTGATGTGACCCTGACCTTATACATCCAAATTTGCATAGCATTGATGTTCTGGCCAATGAAAACTGGATGGAAGAAACAACAAAGTTCTGTCGTCCTTTGTCCCCAGTTAGCCATGTTCTGACCTTGATCTTTGACTTTGCATCTTTTCAAGAGTTTCACCATGACCAATCATTGTACCAAGTTATTATTTTTTTAATTTTT
>NC_134889.1:27740375-27742875 GCF_041734735.1 Babylonia areolata | reverse complement strand
TGACTCCTTCTGACTGATGACCCCTGCGTTTGTTCTTTATGTCTTTCTTGACCTGCCTGAGCAGTTCACAGTAGTTGGCACTGTTCACAGTGCTTCCTTTCTCAAGGAATGAAATGGTGACTGGGCCTTGCATATCCCAAAAAACGGTGAGCATCACCTTCCTCGTGGACCGCTGGGACTTGAACTTCTTCTTCACTGGAGAGCCTACGTGCTTTCACTCCATGGACTGCCGTTTGGACTCAGGCTCATAGTGCCAAACCCATGTCTCGTCACATGTGATCACCTTCTTCAGAAACTCATCACCATCCTTCTCATAGCGGCAGAGACACTGCTGGGACAACTCGACCCTCCTCTGTTTGTGCTCTGGAGTAAGCATCTTTGGCACCCACCAAGCCAAGGTCATCATGGACAATTTTGTGTGCTGTCCCAACAGATAAGCTCAAAGTCCTTGCAATGTCATCCACTGTCACCCTTCTGTCAGACTGAATGAGATCATTGACTGATTCGATCACCTCAGGAGACCTCACTTCTGTAGGCCTTCCAGGCCTGTCTTCATCCTCAACACTGCTCCGTCCTTCTTTAAACAATTTAGCCCACTTGTAGATATTTTTCGGCTGAAACATGTGGCACCATACACAGTTGACATTCTCCTATGAATTTCAACTGGTTTGCACCCTTCAGCAACCAAAAACTTGATAACTGACCGCTGTTCAATCCTGGAGAATGCTTCTTGGTCGGCCATCTTTGTTAATCGCCAAAACTCTCAAAGTTTTTTTTAATCTGCAAAACAAATTAAATCCATGTGAAAAAGAAGTAAAACAAAAACAAACAAACAAAAAAGTAAGCTTCTATCTGTATTAGAAGTCCTTATACAGAAAAATTCACCTTATTTATTGAATGACCCTCGTATGTATGAATGTAATTATGCACATATGTATGTATGTACGTAGGTATCTACGTATGTGTTTATGGAACAGAATTATGTATGTAGCCTATGTCTTGTCTACACTTACACCTGCCAATAACAAACCATTCATGTTGAGAAAAGAAAAAAAAAAAAACTACAGCAGGACAAGTGCCGACGTCTGTGAAACAAAAAAACAAAAACAAAAAAACCCAAAAAACATTGACGTCAAGCTGAACGTCACAGAACCCCTCCCTCCTCCATCCCCCCACCCCCATCCTCCTTCCCCCCTCCCCCCTCCCCTCCCCTCATCGATTCTTGGCAGTGGACGATCAAAGCTCAAAACGCGAGGACAAACTGCAACGCAAACGGGTGACGAGAAGAGGAGGTGTAACGTGATAGAATGACACCCCTCCACCTCCACAAAAGTACACCCAGGGGAAAATTCGTATGCACTGAAAGAGATCTGCTCTTTGGGGGGGGCGGGGGGGGGGGGGGGGGGGGGCGCACACACACACACACAGAGGCACAGCGTCATGGTTCACAGCTGGGGGGAATGGGAAAAAAGATTACACAGCATCGGCTGGATGACCAGAAGGACACAACACAAGACTGGTCAAACTCAGGTCAAGATCAGACAGTCTGATGAACAGAAAGCGATCCCTGGGAAAGGCTATGTGTAAAAAAAAAAAAAAAAAAAAATATTAATTTTAAATACTAATATTATTAGTTGTAGTATTTTTATGTATTTTCTTTCTTTTTTTAATTTTTTTTCTTTTATTATTATTATCATTATTATTATTTTACTTTATTTGTTTATTTTATTTTATTTTTTATTGTTATTTTTTTAAATTTCATTATTTATTATTTTTTAATTTATTGTTTTATTTATTTTTATATTTTATTTATTTATTCAAATATTTATTTTATTTTATTTATTTATTTTTATTCATGTTTTTCATTTTTGTTATTTTTACTTTATTTATTTTATTTTATTGTTTTTTGGTGTTTTTTTGATTTATTTTATTTTATTTATTTAGTTTTTTTTTCTCAAGGCCTGACTAAGCGCGTTGGGTTACGCTGCTGGTCAGGCATCTGCTTGGCAGATGTGTTGTACCGTATATGGATTTGACGGAACGCAGTGACGCCTCTTGAACTACTGATACTGATACTGGTAAAAAAAAAAAAAAAAATCTTCATTATCTTCATCTTTTCTTCTATCAATCTTATGATGAATGTCTTGAGGCGGTGGTTTAATTTTTTTTTTTTTTAATCCACAGAAAGTACTTGAAGCCTACAACGTGCACGTTTGTTTTTTGCAAGTGAATGTCTCAAACAATTTGGAAAGCCTTGTCTGGAAAACACACACACACACACACACACACACACACACACACACACACACACACACACACACACACACACACACACACACACACACACACACACACACACACTGGGCAGATAATTATATGTCTGCGACCGCTGTTGAAAGAACGGTGTGGCAAAGGAAGAAATGTGTGTTTCGCTTGACAAGTCAGCTTCAACAGAAGGGTCTAATCATTTAACACAACTCACACAGGAGCAGTGACAAAT
>NC_134889.1:27730375-27735375 GCF_041734735.1 Babylonia areolata | reverse complement strand
GTGTGAACGGGTACCTGACACACTCCACCCAGGTGTGAACGGGTACCCGACACACTCCGCCCAGGTGTGAACGGGTACCTGACACACTCCGCCCAGGTGTGAACGGGTACCTGACACACTGCGCCCAGGTGTGAACGGGTACCTGACACACTCCGCCCAGGTGTGAACGGGTATTTCAGCTGGGGAAAAATCAAATGACAGAAGGGGAGGACTGGGCCCCCACCTTCCTTTGTGGAACCCAGGACACAGTGGACATGAGTTCACTGCTCTGATGGGGTAACAGGCTACGGGACCTATAACCGTCAAACTTTAAGCAGTTCTAAGCAGTGAACAGCTAGCAGAGTGATGGCCTAGAGGTAACGCGTCCGCCTTGGAAGCGAGAGAATCTGAGCATGCTGGTTCGAATCACGGCTCAGCCGCCGATACCCCCCCCCCCACCCCCAACCTCCCTCCACTAGACCTTGAGTGATTGTCTGGATGCTAGTCATTCGGATGAGACGATAAACCGAGGTCCCGTGTGCAGCATACACTCAGTGCACGTTAAAGAACCAACTGCAACAAAAGGGTTGTTCCTGGCAAAAATTCTGTTGAAAAATCCACTTCGATAAGAAAAACAAATAAACTGCACGCAGGAATTTTTTTTTTTTTTTTTTTTTTAAATGGGTGTCGCTGTAGTGTAGCGACACGCTCTCCCTGGGGGGAGCAGCCCGAATTTCACACAGAGAAATCTGTTGTGATAAAAAGAAATACAAATACAAATACACTAAGGGTGGAACAGAGCTCTACCAAATTTTAGGTTTTTTTTTTTTTAGTTTGTTGTTGCTTTTTGTTGTGTTTTGTTTTGTTTCTTTTTTCAGTGTCTGAGTCTGATTTCAGCATCGTTCTCATTCATGCACTCCTTCTTTTCTTTCTCTTTCTTTTCTTTCTTTCTTTCTTTCGTCTTCTTCACTTTCTTTCTCTCTTTCTCTCTTTCCTTACTCCCGGGTGTCATTCTATCAGGGGGGGTAGGCATTGTATGGCGTTACAGAGGCCCTGGCTTAGCTGAAAGTAAAACGGAGAGACAGATATTCCTGATTCCTGGACAGCTTTGCAAGCCAGCTACCCTTGTCATCCTTGGGGTGTGTCCAGTGTCGTCATCAGCCTTTTAACGATTTTCACTGTGACGTTGTCGACATCACTAGCCAATGAAACTGCGTGCGTCGGCGCCGTCGTCGTTTGCTGAAAGAGAGAGAGAGAGAGGTGGGCGGTGGGGGGGGGGGGGGTGAGGGGAGAGGGATGGTGGTGGGGAGGGTGTATATATATATATATATATATTAACGAGATCGACAGTCGCCCGTCTGAAACGCTGTGTCGTCGTCGTGGTGGTGGTGGTGGTGGTGGTACTTGACGGTTGGCTGGGTGCAGTCGTCATCTGTCGGCTTCAGAGCTGAGCTGTAGGCTTGTCACCGCTCTCTGGCGTTTTCTTTTTGATTGTTTGACAAGGTGAGTGTGTGTGGGTCTTGAGTTTAATTCCGTGTAGATTTTAGCTGATTTTCTTCTCTCTTTTTTTCTTTTCTTTTAGGACTCAGGACTCTGATATTTAAATCCAGAAAGGCCTTAGCCCCCATTTGAAGGGGTGAAATTCATCAGTCATCTAGATATAGTGGAGTGATGGCCTAGAGCTAACGCCGTCCGCCTAGGAAGCGAGAGAATCTGAGCGCACTGGTTCGAATCATGTCTCAGCGGCCGATATTTTCTCCCTCTCCACTAGATAGACCTTGAGTGGTGATCTGGATGCTAGTCATTCGGATGAGACGATAAACCGAGGTCCCGTGTGCAGCATGCACTTAGCGCACGTAAAAGAACCCACGGCAACAAAAGGGTTGTTCCTGGCAAAATTCTGTAGAAAAAATCCACTTCGATAAGAAAAACAAATAAACTGCACGCAGGATTTTTTTTTTTTTTTTAATGGGTGTCGCTGTAGTGTAGCGACGCGCTCTCCCTGGGGAGAGCAGCCCGGATTTCACACAGAGAAATCTGTTGTGATAAAAAGAGAAATACAAATGCAAAATTTATATATATATATATATATATATCTTTGTCTCAACATGTGTGAAAGATTGACCAGTACGATTGTACATGCTTTTATCCATATAGTTATTCTGTCAATGCTGTAAGATGGGCAAAAGATTTATGAGTAGGAATTGCTAAATTATTTAGTATATACTCATTCCTCACTGTCAAAAGCAACATCAGTGGGAAATTCGATGGACTGTTACAGTGCTTTGCAGAAATATATCTGATTCTCAAATTATGATTTTTTTTTTCTTTTAGTGTCTGAGGAAAAAAAGGGTGGGAAGTATGGATTGATGGGGCATTGGGGAGGAAGGGTTATCAATCACACTTCGAACGAATGACCGTATTCATACCAAGTTACCTATTTCAGAATGGCATATGACTTCAGCAGTGAAATTAGAATAAGTTATCTGTTACTCAATGGCATTTGACTTCAGCAGTGAAATTATGAGTTACCTATTACAGAATCGCACGTGACTTCAGCTGTGAAATTATATATATAGTTTACCGATTACAGAATGACATATGACCTCTGCAATGGATGTAACGGATTGTTGGGAATTCTACAAAACACGTGAATATCTGCCGTGTTTTGTGCATACACGTGTCCTTCTGTTCTTACGTTGAATCTTGAGGATCAGACAATGAAATGACGGGTGGTGCGCTGATATAGTGCTGGAGCTAATTACAGGTAATTAAAGAAAAAATCATTTTATTTTATCTATCTGTGTGCTAGCTGAATCGGTAGCATAAGCAACATTGACTTGAAGTTGCGTACTTTTTTTTGTACAGGGAGATAATTACCACATTTTATTGTTTGTTAATTAATGACAGGTAACATTTACTTCTTCTTTTTTTTTTATAATGTTTTGTATGACTGATATATTTTATAAGCGTGTCAATGTTTCAGGGTTATTTTTAAAAGGTTCTATAATGGCCGAGTCATTTCAGGGGAGCAAAAAATAAGGTTGCTAAGGAAGAAGAGTGATGGCCTAGAGGTAACGCGTCCGCCTAGGAAGCGAGAGAATCTGTGCGCGCTGGTTCGAATCACGGCACAGCCCCCGAAATTTTCTCCCCCTCCACTAGACCTTGAGTGGTGGTCTGGACGCTAGTCATTCGGATGAGACGATAAACCGAGGTCCCGTGTGCAGCATGCACTTAGCGCACGTAAAAGAACCCACGGCAACAAAAAGATTGTTCCTGGCAAAATTCTGTAGAAAAATCCACTTCAATAGGAAAAACAAATAAAACTGCACACAGGAAAAAATACAAAAAATGGGTGGCGCTGTAGTATGGCGACGCGCTCTCCCTGGGGAGAGCAGCCCGAATTTCACACAGAGAAATCTGTTGTGATAAAAAGAAATACAAATACAAATACAAGTGTGCTGTCATGTTACAATTGTCCAGGGTGGCTTTTTCGAAGGTTATTTTTTGAGAGAAACTGATTCATCTCATGGTTTGATCCTCCTGGCTAGGAAGCCGTCATGTCAGTTTCGTATCCTGAAGGGCTGTGTCAATGAATCATTGCAATGCACAAACGATTAAGAGTGGTAACCCTCTCGTTTTTCTTTCACTTCGTGCAAAGTATGGGTGCCTACCTGGCAGGGTAAAAATGGTCATACACGAAAAGCCCACTCGTGTGTATACAAGTGAACGTGGGAGTTGCAGTCCACGAACGAAGAAGAAGAAGAAGAAGAAGATTTCGTGTAAAAACAAAACAAACAAACAGACAACAACAACAACAACAACAAAAACATTGATTCGAACACGGAAGGTGGCAGAATGGTTAAGACGTTCATCTGCCAGTAACAGAGTCCGTGAGGGTCCGGGTTCGATTCCCGCTTTTCGCCCTTTTTCCAAAGTTTGACTGAAAAACCAAACTGAGCGTCCAGTCAGAAAAGCACCTGGCAAAATTCTGTGGAAGGAACCCACTGTGTCAGGTACACATGCATGCACTCAAGGCCTGACTAAGTGCGTTGGGTTGTGCTGCTGGTCAGTCATCTACCCAGCGGATGTGGTATAGCGTATATGGATTTGTCCTAACGCAGAGAGAGAGAGAGAGAGAGAGAGAGAGAGAGAGAGAGAGAGAGAGAGAGAGTAAAGGAATATACGTGTATATTTAATGTTTGTTTTTTTCAGACAGTAGCAGAGAGAGGATGTCATATACTACGTTGATGAATGATAGTTAAAGAAGAGAGAGAGGGGGGGAGAGAGAGAGAGAGAGAGAGAGAGAGAGAGAGAGAGAGAGAGAGAGAGCTCGAACACTTATGTCAAACTCTAGTGATTTTTTTTGTTTGTTTTGTTTGTTGGTGGGGGTTTTTGGGGGTTTTCTTGTGTGTTTTTGTTGTTTGTTTGTTTGGGTTTTGTTGTTGTTGTTGTAGTTGTTGGTTGTTTTTTTTGTTTTTGTTTTTTGTTTGTTTGTTGTTGTTTTTTTTGGGGGGGGGTGTTTTTTGGTGGATCATTCATCACACCCTTTGATGGGCACTGCAGTCGAGTAGTGAAAGCGTTGGATTTTCATTCTGAGGGTCGGAAAAACAAAAAACAAAAAAAGACCCAACAAAAAGCATTCGTTTTCATTCGCACGTTCGCACGTAGGCGCGCAAGCGGCTTTGTGTGTGTGTGTGTGTGTGTGTGTGTGTGTGTGTGTGTGTGTGCGTGCATGCATGTATGTGTGTGTGTGTGTGTGTGTGTTTGTGTATGCGTGCGTGCATGTATGTGTGTGAGTTTGTGTACGCGCGCGTGTGTGTGTGTGTGTGTGTGTGTGTGTGTGTGTGTGTGTGTGTGTGTGTGTGTCTATCTGTCTGTGTGTGTGTGCATCTCTGTGTGTGGTGTTTGTATGTTCGTGCGTGTGTTTCCTCTGCGTGTGTCTGTGTGTCTCTGTGTATGTGTTGTTGTATGCTTGTTTGCGGTCGGCGCCGCGGCCAGCGTTTGTGGATGCGCGTGTA
>NC_134889.1:27705375-27725375 GCF_041734735.1 Babylonia areolata | reverse complement strand
GTGTGTGTGTGTGCGTGTGCGCATTGTTTATGTTACCATTTGCAATGACACGTATGTAAAACTCTTGTTATTTCACACACACCCCTTTTTCATATGGGGCTATGGCCTTAATTGAATAAACCATCTGTGTGTGTGTGTGTGTGTGTGTGTGTGTGTGTGTGTGTGTGTGTGTGTGTCTTGTGCCTCTGCATTTGCATGTTTCTGTTTGTATGTGTGGTGTACGCGTGTATGCACGCGCGCACGTGAGTGAGTGTGTTCGTGTATGCATGCATGTGTGTGGCGTGCAGGATTGTGTGTATGTGCATGGGTGTGTCGGGTGCGTGCGTGCGTGCGTGCGTGTGTGTGTGTGTGTGTGTGTGTGTGTGTGTGTGTGTGTGTGTGTGTGTGTGTGTGTGTGTGTGTGTGTGTGTGTGTGTGTGTGTGTGTGTGTGTGTGTGTGTGTGTGTGTGTGTGTGTGATCCACAGTCGGTGAGGTCGCCAGCAGACGGATGTACATCCCTCACTCCTCCCCCCCCTCCCAACCACCCACACCGACCTTCACCCCCCCCCCCCGCACCCTAATCCCCCCCCCACATCAACCTCCTCCCCCCTCCCCCGACCCCCCAAGCACACATAATCAATACTCAACTTGACGACTGGCAAACATGGAATCGGCCGAACGACTATTGATGTCGTCGACGTTGAAAAAGGGAGGTGGAAGGGGGGGGGGGTTAGGAGTAGGGGTGAGGGTAAGGGCGACAAGTGTGAGCCGGCGAAATAAAGGGGCAAGTGGAAGGGTGGGGGTTGTCGGGGGGTCGGGTGGAAGATGTGTATGGGAGGGAAGGGTGTTGGAGGGAGCGGATGGGGGGCCGGGGGGGTGGGGTGGGGGGCGTGGGGGGTGGTGGTGTGAACGCAAATACAGGTGGTTGAGAAGTAGTGGACAAGATAGTGTAGAACTTCGTAGCATGTTTCTGTGGATTGTTCTTCAGTTTCCGACGAGTCGTATCTCCGGACGCTAAAGATATCCTCTACTCCCATGAAACATAGAACACTCTCTCTCTCTCTCTCTCTCTCTCTCTCACACACACACACACCTTTTCACACACACACACACACACACAGACACACACACACACACACACACACACACACACACACACACACACACACACACACACACACATATATATATATATTCACACACACACATACATCCCTCTCTCTCTCTCTCTCTCTCTCTCTCTCTCTCTCTCTGTGCTCCAACCCGAAAATTATTCTTCGGGGCACATTGTCTTTCTCATATCAATTATGCATCTACAATCTGGAGCAATGCCAGTCACAACCAGCTCAAAAAAATTAACTCATTACATAGACGAGCAGCTAAACTTATTCTACCCGACCACTCACTATCAACAGATGAGAAATTAACAAAACTGGAAATATTACCACTGTACAAGCAATTTGATACAATAGAATGGTCCTCATGTTCAAAGTACACAACCACATGTCACCACCGTACCTCAGTGAATTTGTTCAAAGGGGAACAGAGCGTTACGATTCAGATAATTATATTCTGCCTCGTGTGCGCATTGACTTGTACAAATCTAGCTTTGCATTTTTTGGACCATCTATTTGGAACTCTCTTCCTACATTCGTCAAGACAGGCGATTCATTATCGTCCTTCAAATCAAGGGTACGAAAACTTCTGCTCCACAAACAATAGACCCCCAAACCAAATATAACCGGCCTAAACCCATCATGCCCTTTGTGAAATGTATGCGCTGTCTGTTCCTTTACATACACTAACGTGTTTCATCTTATTTTCAACCTTTTGTGATTTTTTATGTATTACATGCAAGCTATTGATTGGATGTTATTGCCTGCCACATCAGCGTCAGGTTTCTCATCACTGTTGTATATGTACAGTGATATAACTATATTTCTCTGCTCTGTTTATATATTTTCATTTCAGTCGTGCCTCTTTCCTGTATTCTGTGTGGTGATTAATTTGACCGTCTTAATAACCCCTTTACTTCTTGATTTTTTTTCCCTTTCTTTTTGTTCAATAATTGCTATTGTACTACAATATGATTTGTAATGTACTACAATATGATTTGATACCTAATTATGTTTATGTATACGTATGCATACATATCTGTATGTACATGTAGACATATGCATGCATGTGGGTATATGTGCAAATATGTATATGCATAAGGGTGTGTGTGTTTGGGGATGAGTGTGTGCATATGTGTGTGATTGGGTGGGTGTGAGTGTGTGACAGTGTTCCCTTCATTATATTTTTTATGATGATGATGGTCCGTTGATTAGTATTATAATCATTATTATTATTAGTAGTAGTAGCAGTAGTAGTAGTAGTAGTAGTAGTAGTAGTAGTAGTAGTGGTAGTGGTAGTATTTACTATTGTTATTATTGTTGTGTCTTATCGTTACTGTTTTTGTTGTCACAAGGACAGATTGGAAGACTAGGCAATGCCTAAAATCTTTATCCTTGAGTAATAAAGTTTTTGAATATCTCTCTCTCTCTCTCTCTCTCTCTCTCTCTCTCTCTCTCTCTCTCTCTCTCTCTCTCTCTCTATATATATATATATATATACATATATATAATTATATATATTCACACACACACACACACACACATATCACATATATATATATATATATATATTTGTGTGTGTGTGTGTGTGTGTGTGTGTGTGTGTGTGTGTGTGTGTGTGGGATGATCATCAAAGATAATTATGACACTGATGAAGTTATAGATAACTATTTCTGCGTCAGGCTTCATGACGGTGATGTATACCCCTACTTCATGCTTCCTTTAACACATCCTTGTATCAACCAGGCAAAGTCCTTTAACACATCCTTGTATCAACCAGGCAAAGTCCTTTAACACATCCTTGTATCAACCAGGCAAAGTCCTTTAACACATCCTTGTATCAACCAGGCAAAGTCCTTTAACACATCCTTGTATCAACCAGGCAAAGTCCTTTAACACATCCTTGTATCAACCAGGCAAAGTCCTTTAACACATCCTTGTATCAACCAGGCAAAGTCCTTTAACACATCCTTGTATCAACCAGGCAGAGTCCTTTAACACATCCTTGCATCAACCAGGCAAAGTCCTTTAACACATCCTTGTATCAGCCAGGCAAAGCCCTTTAACACACCCTTGTATCAACCAGGCAAAGTCCTTTAACACATCCTTGTATCAACCAGGCAAAGTCCTTTAACACATCCTTGTATCAACCAGGCAAAGTCCTTTAACACATCCTTGTATCAACCAGACAAAGTGAAAGTTGTATGATCGATGGTTTCTCCAGTCAATGGGAAATCATTTACAGCTTAGTTGTTTTTTTGAAGGACTATGACTCTCAAACTTGGAGCCAAAATTGCACTGGCTCTTAGTGCTGCAGCCCTGTGGGCTAGTTGGCCTTTGGGAACCATCCCAACGCCGCCTGTCCTAAAACCCTCTTGGCCGAGAGAGTGGGGAAGACGCTCTCCACTATAAGAGAGTGGGGAAGACGCTCTCCACTATAATCAAATTCTAGTCCAAATAGTCGGAACAGCAGTTGCCTCCTCTGCTGTTCTGATGGTCATAGTCGGACACGACTGACTATCATACATATATATATATATATATATATATATATATATATATATATATATATATATATATAGTATCAATCAGGATTGAGGGATACGGACACTTGCAGTGTTGGAGGAAAAAAATTCAGTGACGTATCCTTGAATGATTATGACGTATCCTTGCGTGGTCCTAGTCTTCCCGTTTACATACAATTATGTGAATAATCAGAGTAATAATCAACGCTCTTATTACACAAAAGACCAGTGTGATTCTTATCACTTAGGTTACTGTATCTAAAACACACGTGGAAGGAAGGAGAGAGATCTAGAGACAGAGAAAGACAGACAGACAGACAGACAGACAGAGAACAGAGAGAACCAGGTATTCAGGAGCAGACCTGACACAAACAAAAAAAGCGAATTCTCTCTCTCTCTCTCTCTCTCTCTCTCTCTCTCTCTCTCTCTCTCTCGTGCGCGCGCGCACGTGTGTGTGTGTGTGTGTGTGTGTGTGTGTGTGTGTGTGTGTGTGTGTGCTCAACATTGTAATGGGTCAGATAGGCCTTCTACAATAAAAACATTTCTGAGCTCTCTCTCTCTCTCTCTCTCTCTCTCTCTATATATATATATATATATATATATATATAAACACTAATAAGATAATTATACCAAAATAGAAACTCAGAAAACAATTACAGACCCACACACTTCACAGTCATCCAGACTTGCTCCGTCTGAAAAGCACAGGTGTTTAAAAAATAACAAACAAACACACAAACAAAAAATCGTTCATCATAGCTATTTGGAAAGCACAGGTGTTTTTAAGAAGCCTCGTGCATACTTCTTTAGACAACGAGGGGTTGGTTTATCTGTTTATGATTCATCCACAAATAATGGTGGGTTTTAGAGTTTGACCAAATCTATATTCGAACGACAGGATAGCGAAGAAAAAACAACAACACGTGCAGATAAAAATTAAACAATTCAGGTTATTTCAAAATAACTTGGCAAAGATGAATGAATCGGGATAAAACAACAACAACAACAACAACAACAACAACAACCAAACTAAATAAATGATAAGGGAGAAAAGCTGGGAATCCGAACAATGGAAAGTATTCAACAACACATCATACAGTTTTTTTGTTTGTTTTTTGTTTTGTTTTTTTGTTGTTGTTTTTTTATCTCAAGCTCTCATCGATTTACTCATTAACTGACCTTCTGAGTCTCCCTTTGTGTACTCATGCGACTTACTCTCTCACTCTCAACCACCCTCTCTCTCTCTCTCTTCCTATTCTCTCTCTCTCTCTCTCTCTCTCCCTCTCCCCCCCACCCCCTCTTTCTCTCTCCACAAAGGCTGATTGTTGATTGTGTTCATTGCATAACAAACGGTTCACTGTAACATTGTCCGCACGATCAGTTGTTACGGGACATATAGCATATACAATAAAATTCTTGCGTTCCATAAAGGCTAATATACACACAACATTAGATACTATTTTGCAACACATCATATAGCTGTGTGAGTGTGTGTGTGTGTGTGTGTGTGTGTGTGTGTGTGTGTGTGTGTTGTTTTTGTTTCACTCTAACTGTCATTCATTAACTCATTGTCCTACGTTCTGAGTCTCTCTTTGTGTGCACATGCAACTCTCCCTCCTTCTCCCCCCCTCTCTCTCTCTCTCCCTCCCTCCCTCCCTCCCTCTACCTTTCTCTCTCTCTCCCTCTCCCTCACTCTCTCTCTCTCTCTCTCTCCCTCCCTCTCTCTCCCTCTCGCCTCTCCCTCTTCCACCCCTCCCTCCCTCTCTCTCCCTCTGTCTCTCTCCCTCTCCCTCTCGCTCTGTCTCCTTCCCTCCCTCTCTCTCCCTCTGTCTCTCTCTCTCCCTCCCTCTCTCTCTTCCCCTCTCTCTCTTCCCCTCTCTCTGAATACTGCGACTTCCTCTCTCTCTCTCTCTCTCTCTCTCTCATCCTCTCTCCCTCTCCTCCCCCTTCTCTCTCTCTCCATAAAGGCTAATATACACACAACATTAAATAGTATTCAGCAACACATCAGGTTTTTTTTTTCTGTTTTGTTGTTGTTGTTGTTTGTTTCACTCCAGCTTTCATTCATGACTCATTATCCCACGTTCTGAGTCTCTCTTTGTGTGCACATGTAACTCCCCCCCCCTCTCTCTCTCTCCCCCTCTCCCTCCCTCTCTCTCTCTCCCTTCCTCTCTCTCTCTCTCTCTCCCTCCCTCTCTCTCTCCCTTCCTCTCTCTCTCTCTCTCCCCCTCTCCCTCTCTCTCTCCCCCTCTCCCTCTCGCTCTGTCTCCCTCCCTCTCCCTCCCACTCTCCCCCCCCTCTCCCTCCCTCCCTCTCTCTCTCCCCCCTCTCTCTCTCTCCCTCTTTCTCCCTGTCTCTCTCTCCCCCCTCTCTCTCTCTCCCTCCCTCTCTCTCCCTCTCCATCCCTCCCTCTCTCTCTTCCTCTCCCTCTCGCTCTGTCTCCCTCCCTCCCCCCCTGTCTCTCTCCCTCTGTCTGTCTCCCTCCCTCCCTCTCTCTCTCCCTCTCTCTGAATACTGCGACTTCCTCTCTCCCTCTCCCCCCCTCCTCTCTCTCTCTCTTTCTCTCTCTCTCCCTCTCTCCATAAAGGCTAATATACACACATTAAACAGTATTCAGCAACACATCAGTTTTGTGTGTGGGTTTTTTTGACTCACTTGTGTGAACAAAGTGAGTCTATGTTTTAACCCGGTGTTCGGTTGACTGTGTGTGTGTGTGTGTGTGTGTGTGTGTGTGTGTGTGTGTGTGTCTGTGTGTGTGTCTGTCTGTGTGTCCGTGGTAAACTTTAACATTAACATTTTCTCTGCAAATACTTTGTCACTTGACACCAAATTAGGCATAAAAATAGGAAAAATTCAGTTCTTTCCAGTCATCTTGTTTTAAACAATATTGCCTCTGGGATGGGCACAAAAACAACAACAACAAAAATGAAGCCTAATTATATGCAAACTGCATTTACTGTTATATTTATATTTTTTGTATTCTCTAAACTTGGCACTTTGATCTGATATTCTGAACCAACAACAAGAGCAGTCATTATCATTTTTTGTTCAAACAGGAACTTTTTTTGCTAAGCATGGAAGTTTTATTTATTTTGCAAACGTTTTGGTGCAGATGGCAAAAACGGGAAATTACTCTGTAATTAATTCTAGGGGACTTAATTTGCTTTAAACAGATCTTTCTCATCTTAAACATTATATTTTGAAATTATACTCAATACATTAAAAGCTTGTGTGTTTTACTCTCAGTGTACAGGGCTTTCACTATGTTCATTCGCCCAAGTGGTCTTTTTCGGAAAATACTAAAATCAATTCGACGAATGGACTTTACAGATCTGTTGGCTGAGCCCTGAAGGTCATGGGCAAAAATCAATTGCGTACACATATTTATACACATTCAAAGTGCGTGCTCATATTCTTCGCGAACGCGAACGACGCCATTTTGTTTCAAGTTGCTGACCTGACCGTTCAATCCTATATTCAATGGACAATACACGATAACATGTGATGGAAAGTTGGAGAAGGAGACCGTTAAATATTTAATCAGAGAAAGATTTGTGAACGCCTCATCACTTACTGTATTATGCCCCAAACTGCCATAAAAATATCCACAGAATCAGTCGGAATTCACAGTTAAAAATTGTAAACCATGCGAGATAATACCCTTGAACTGATCACGATGAAACGAAAAAAATTCCAGTCTTGACTTTTCTCAAAATGAAGTCCTTTTCACTTCTTACGACGTTTAGAAGTACTTGTACTTGGCTCTACATGTTATTAGTTTGACAAAATACTAAATTTTCATATCAACTTTAAAACTATAAAACTAGAATGGACATAAAAGAGAAATTGAATCGACCGTGTCATACTACATTCCCGGCGGGTGTTTTCTAAACTTGTACATCTATCTAGATCAAGTGAAAACGGCTAAATGTTGCAGTGTGATTGCGGCGATAGCCATTAAAAAGAATTTTTAATGCCCTTAAAGATTTTTTGAATGCCCAAGATACACCAGAATAATATGATTTAACTCACTCAGTACGGCCAGTCCTCTCTTCTCCTCTTCACAGACCCCTCGGATGTCCAGTGGGTGTCTCAATGACCCAACCTTTAGCTTCCATCGTCAGAATTGTGGTATTCTTTGTCAATATTCACCTCTTCAGTATAAGAGCCTTCCGCTTGCAATATTTGGATGGTGGTAATTGGGGTGAAACGCTGTTAACGACGTCTCTTTCGCCGTTCGTATGGAGAGAGTTAAACAGCGTTCTCACTGCGAATACCGCAATTGATTTATCGCCCTTTAAAAAAAGTATGTTCAAATGTTAAATTTTAGAACGTCAGTTAAGGAGCCACGATAGTGTAATGAATAAATTCTCTTCTCACCCGAACACGCGGGGTTCGAATCTGGTTAGGACCTCTTTTTTTCTTTTTTCTTTTTTTAAACGCGAAGCTTTATAATAACAAATACAAAACACATTTTAACGATTAGATTTTTTTTAAGTGTATCACAAGTGAGTCTTGAAGGCCTTGCCTCTCTTGTTGTTGTTTTTGTTTCACTCCAGCTCCCATTCATAACCCATTATCCGACGTTCTGAGTCTCTCTTTGTGTGCACATGTAACTCTCCCTCCCTCCCTCCCGCCCTCTCTCTCTTCCTCCCTCCCCCCTCTCTCTCCCTTCATCCCTCTCTCTCTCTTTCACTCTCCCTATTTCTCTCTTTCTCTCTCTCTCTCTCTCTTTCTCTCTCCCTCTCTCTCTCTCCCTCTTTCTTTCTCTCCCCCTTTCTCTCTCCCTCTCTCTTTCTCTCTCTCTCTTCTCTCTCTCTTTATCTCTCCCTTTCTCTCCCCCTCTCTCTCTTTCCTCTCTCTCTTCTCTTTCTCTCCCCCTTTCTCTTTCTCTCACTCTCTCTCTCTCTGTCTTCTCTCTCTATTTCTCTCTCCCTTTCTCTCTCTCCCTCCCTCCCCCCCCCCCTCTCTCTCTCCATAATAAAGGCTAATGTATACATTATAATGTAAAGTTTCCAACAATACACAATACACTTGTTATTGCTTTTTAGCTCTTGTCTGATATTCTGAGTGTCTCTTTGAGCTCACATGCGACTCTCTCTCTCTCTCTCCATCTTTCTCTCTCCCCACCCCCCCACCCCCGGACCTCCACCCCCTCTCTCTCTCCCCCTCTCATTCTCTCTCTCAAACCACGGGGACAGATTTACACACGAGCTACTAACACGATTTGTCACTTAGGCGAACACCAAAAGTCTTTTGTCACGTGTCTGATCGTTCGTGATTTGTGATTGGTTTGTTTTGTCCTGCTGCTATGTGTGAGAGCGTCAATATTGTTGGGAACGGATGAATGCGCGCGATCGTGTGTGTGTGTGTATGTGTGTGTGTGTGTGTGTGTGTGTGTGTGTGTGTGGAATGGGGATGTGTGTGTGTGTGTGGAATGGGAATCGTGTGTGAGTGAGTGTGTGTGTGTGTGTGTGTGTGTGTGTGTGTGTGTGTGTGTGTGTGTGTGTGTGTGTGTGTGTGTGTGTGTGTGTTGCGTATGTGTGTGTGTGTGTGTGTGTGTGTGTGTGTGTGTGTGGAATGGGAATCGTGTGTGAGTGTGTGTGTGTGTGTGTGTGTGTGTGTGTGTGTGTGTGTGTGTGTGTGTTTGTGTGTAATGGGGATGCGTGTGTGTGAGTGTGTGTGTGTGTGTGTGTATCTGTGTGTGTGTGTGTCTGTGTGTGTGTGTGTGTGTGTGTGTGTGTGTGTGTGTGTGTGTGTGTGTGTGTGTGTGTGTCTATGTGTATGTGTGTGTGGAGGGGGTGGAGGGGCGGGGCACCATGTCCTGTGGTCGCTCACTTTATCTCTGTTCCTGTCTCTCTCACTTTGTCTCTCTTGTCTCTGTCTCTGCTCTGTCTCTGTCTGTCTGTCTGTCTCCCTTCTCTTCACTACCCCTTTTCCCCTCCCACACTCCTCTCTACCACCTCTGTCTGTCTGTATTATTATTATTATTATTGTTATTATTATGTGTTGGGCGGCCTGTTGGTTGCTACCAGTTTTCTTCAAGGAAAGAGCTTTGTTTTGTTTCAATATTTGCTTTCACCATATTCATTCGTTCATTCTGATATTTTATAATGCAATGAAAATGTGTTGACGCATTCACCCATGTCATATATAAGGACATCAAGGTCAGAGACATTAAATTGTCAAATATCTGTCTGTCTGTGTGCCTCCCCCCCTCTCTCTCTCTCTCTCTCTCTCTCTCTCCCTCTCTCTCTCTCTCTCTCTCTCTCCCTCTCTCTCTCTCTCTCAGTAGCAAAGTCTATAGCACTATCATTAACCAAAGGATTCAAGAATATGTAGAATATAATTATATAACTGGAGAACATCAAGCTGGGTTTAGACGAGGTTACTCAACAACTGATCATATGTTTACTCTTTTAACCGTAAACTGTATGTGGCATTCATCGATTTTGAAAAGGCATGTGATTCCATAAACCGAAATTTATTATGGCCCATTCTGATTAAAAATGGAGTAAGTGGAAAACTCTTCAATTGCATTAGGAGTACGTATAGTGTTGTTAAAACAAGAGTTAGATGTGGTGATAAGCTTACGAATTATATATGTTGTACTAGAGGAGTTAAACAGGGAGATGTTTGTAGTCCTATTTTGTTTTCTTTATTTATAAATGAATTAGCGATAGAAATAATAGATAAGGGAAGGCACGGTGCTAGATTCACAAGTGATATTATGGAATTATTTATTTTACTACTCGCTGATGATATAGTTTTACTCTCTGAGACAGTTGTTGGTCTTCAGATACAGTTGAATAATCTGAAAAATTCAGCCAATCAGTTACATTTACGGGTTAATTTGGATAAGAGTAAAATAATTGTCTTTAGAAAAGGGGGTTATCTGGCAGCGAGGGAAAGATGGGTTTATGATGGTGTTGTTATGCCTGTCGTTAATGTCTATAAATATCTTGGAATATTCTTCTCTACACGTTTGAGTTTTGTAGCTGCATGTAAGGATTTATCTAGCAGAGGGAAGAATGCGTTGTTACACATTATGAAGAAACTTCGTTTGTTGAATAATAATTCTTTGAAGATATTTCTGAAATTATTTGATATTCAGATACAACCTAATGTGCTATATGGTTCAGAATTGTGGGGGTTAGATAGAAAATCGGTTATGCATTGTGAGTCTGTTCATTTATTTGGGCTTAAAAAAATTGTAGGGGTTGAAGTGAGAACACCCAATGATTTAGTATATGGAAAAAACTAATAGGCACCCAATCTGTATTAACTCTGCTATTAGATGCATTCGTTACTGGTTAAAGTTATTAGAAATGAATAATACTCGACTGCCAAGTAAATCTTACAATGTGCTACATGATTTAGACTTAAGAGGCAAAACAAACTGGGCATCGAATGTATGAATGTGTTTACGTGAACTTGGTTTTGGGTATGTATGGGAATATCAAAGAGTAGGGGATGAAATTAGATTTGTGCAAATTCTTCGTCAACGATTGATAGACTGTAGGTGGCAGGAGTGGGAAAACCATATTCAAACGAGTGAAAGATTTGAAATTTATCGAAATTTTACCTCTGATCATACAGTAAAGCGATACCTTTTGTTTGATTTTAACAGACGCCTCAGATTTACATTGACCAGATTTAGATTTGGATCTCTGAAGTAAACACACACAGATATCGTTACAAAGCAACATGTCATTCTGAACAATTGTGCCCATTGTGCAAAGAATCAAGAGAGGATGAAGTCACTTTGTTTTAAAATGCCCTGTGTTGACTGACTTACGAATCCAATTTATTCCCCCAAAATATTATAAATATCCATGCTTGTTTCGGTTATATTTATTAATGGCATATAACGATGAAAACATCATACGTAGTTTTGCTATGTATCTTTGTAAAGCACTGCAGTTATGAGAGACATTCATTTCTTAGATTCACTGATAGTTTGTTGTGAATGACGTTGTATTGTTTATATTACCAATTGCAATGACACATGTAAAACTGTTATTACCCCCTGTTCATATGGGGCTATGGCCTTAATTGAATAAACCATCTTGAATCTTGAATCTCTCTCTCTCTCTCCTCTCTCTCTCTTTGGGGTCGGAAAAATTGCGAGAAAGGATGCATAATATGAACGAGTCTCTGTTGCTTTCTGTGTCTTGTACTCGTTTAATTTGTTATGTTATCGTGTTTTGAAGTTCTCTCTCTCTCTCTCTCTCTCTCTCTCTCTCCCCCTCTCTCTCTCCCCCTCTCTCTCTCTTCTCCCCTCTCCGTCTCTCCCACTCTCTCTCCCTTTCTCTTTCTCCATCTCCCTCTCTCTCTTTTTCTCCTTCTCTCTTCTCCCTCTCTCTCTCTCCTTCCCCCCCCTCTCCCCTCTCTCTCCCTTCCCCCTCTTCTTCTTCTTCTTCGTTCGTGTCGTGGGCTGCAACTCCCACGTCCACTCGTATACATGTAAAACGAGTGGGGTTTTACGTGTGTGACCGTTTTTAACCCCCCACCCCCCCACCCCCACCCCGACCCCCCCCCCCCTCCACCCCCCTTCCCCCACCAAGTCTTTCTCGCTTCCTCTCTCCCTTCTCTTCCCTACACCCTACCTCCCTCCCCTGCCCCCCCCCCCCCCTCTCTCCTTCCCTCCCTCCCTCCTATCCACTTGCTACACACCGAAGTGATCGATATTCCTCTACACGGACCGGCCGACTGGTGGGTGATCAGGGAGGGACTCCCAAAGCAAGCCCTGGCTATTCGGCTATTCGTTTGCGATTTGCATCCGGTAATTGCTGTCTTAGGGTGGTGGGGAGGGGAGCAAGAGATTCTGAAATCTCCGCCAGTAAGGTTACGCCAGTGAGACTCCCGGTGTCCCGCACTTCAAATACCCCCCCCCCCCCTACACCCCCGGCCCCCTCCAAAACTACCCCCCACCCCCTATCCCTGCCAACAACAACAAAAAAAGCCTTTTCTGGTAAGTTTATCGGTGGAGAAAAAAAAAAAAGGATGTTGATGAATATTCTATTTTTCCTTCTTCTCGTTCTTGTTCTTGCTCTTGCTCTTGTTGTTGTTCTTCTTGTTGTTGTTCTTCTTGTTCTTGTTCTTGTTCTTCTCCTCCTCCTCCTCCTCCTCCTTCTCTCACGTTCACTCGTATGTATGAATGACCGTTTTTATCCAGCCATGTGGGCAGCCATACTCCGTTTTCGGGGATGTCGCTTCTGCGATGGATTTGATCCAAGGGTGTGATTTTTATTATTCACTTTGGTTTTGTCCATGTTTTCTCTGTGCCTCTCTCTCTCTTTCTCTCTCTCTCTCTTTCCCTGTCTGTCTGTCTCTCTTATTCTCTTTCTCGCCGATTCTGTCGCTTTCTGTGTGTCTCTGTTTGTGTCTTTGTGTGAGTGTGTATGTGTGTGTTTAAGCGCGCCAGCGCGCGCGCGCGCACACACACACATGCACGCACGCACGGACACGCACACACACATTTGAAAGCCCGCAAGCAAACGTTGCCGATCAAGAACAGAACCTCTCAGGTTTAAAAAAAAATACAGATCGCTTCTGACTGGCATGTTATCATGTACAGCCCCCCCCCCTCCCCAGCCCTACCCCCCCCCCCCCCAACCCTCCACGCACCCCCGTACCCCGACCTACTACTTATTATGCTATTTCTGTATCTCCCTAGGAGAAGAAGCTAAAATAAGGTTACCTGAAAGGTCAACTCTAATCTTTCTTCCTTTAAAAAGAATCTAAACTCTTTTTTTTTAAAAAGAAGCTTGATATAAGAGCAGCTGTGGTTACTGTTCACAAATTCTACTGGGCTTTGAGAGTGATGGCATAATTCAGCTCCTGGAGTCCCAGTTAGATAAGTGGAGGTTGTGGTGATAGTGGTGGTGGTAGATGGTAGGTGGTAGGGGTGGAGTGTGTCTTATCGTAAACGACCCTTGTATTTAAAAAAAAATCTATTATATACATATAATTCTATATTAAATTTGTAAAATAGTGAGTGTTGTGAGTTATCATGTACTTGGTCATGATCCCGGTACATCCCACAACACCTCTCAGTAAGAGAAATCGTGGGATTCGCGAGATATCTTGGACTTACAATCCCCCTCTCCTTCCCCTGTTCCCACCACTCTGGGTTTATGGTCAGTCATTCCATCTGGACCTTCCTTCCTTCCTTCCTTCTTTCCTGCGAGACATTTTCTGTGTTTGCTGACGACGGCGTAAAGTTGGGTCCCGAAGTGTTATCGGTGAGTGTAAATTTCTGTCCCTGAAGAAGAACAAACAATTAGGCATGGAGATGAAATGATTAACAAAATAGTAAAGAGTGGTAACTCTCTCCATTAACAAGGTACACAACTTCAAGTCAATGCTGCTTACGCTACCGATTCAGCTAGCGCACAGGTAGATAAAAGGCACATTGGAACAAATCCAGACACTTCCTCACACTTCTTCAAGTCAGTGCTGCTTACGCTACCGATTCAACTAGCACACAGGTAGATAAAAGGTACATTGGAACAAATAGTAAAGAGTGGTAACTCTCTCCATTCACAAGGTACATAACTTTAAGTCAATGCTGCTTACGCTACCGATTCAGCTAGCACACAGGTAAATAAAAGGTACATTGGAACAAACCCAGACACTTCCTCACACAACTTCAAGTCAGTGCTGCTTACGCTACCGATTCAGCTAGCACACAGGTAAATAAAAGACACATTGGAACAAACCCAGACACTTCCTCACACAACTTCAAGTCAGTGCTGCTTACGCTACCGATTCAGCTAGCACACAGGTAAATAAAAGGTACATTGGAACAAACCCAGACACTTCCTCTTCTGTCCATGGCATTCGTGGATTATCAATTGATATGCCTATTTTCACTCTTGCTACAAATTTCATGGCTACTTTGTTCTTGAATCCTGCAGCCATCGCAAATGGACGACAGTCTTCAGTGCCAGAAGCTGGCGCAGCTAGTGGAAAGAATCCACGATGCACAAAACCCCTTGGTAGGGGTTGACATGTTCAAAAGCTCGTAACCATCCTCGCCAAACGAGGGCAAAAATCTTGTATCAGCGATGGCAGAGGTATCACATAACATCTGTTGTAAACATAGTGATATATATATATATATATATATATATATATATATCCATGGCATCCAGGAAACAAAACAGGTAAACAGACACATCCATGCACACAGATAATGAACTGCGATATACTATATACTGTATCACACAGCATGTATCACATTCAGGGATTTGAAACTGCAATCAGTTAAACACGCATCAGCCAAATGACGCGAGTTGTGAAGTAAGTGACCGAAGTCCAGACGAATTAGACACGAACTGATTAGCCCAGGTAACTGGCATGTACACGCAAACGATAATTCTTTCGCGGCGCACTCTCACGGGGTAGAACTCTGATTTAACTTCACCTACCAGTTAAGGCTTGTTTAAAGTCAGTCAGATATCCTGAAAAAATAGTACATAGCGTCAATTATGAAACAAAAAAAAGGTGTAACGTCAAAATCTCAGTTTCATCAATCTCTATCTGAACGGCTCAAGATGAAGGACAAGGAGGAACATTACATTACATTACATTGCATTACAATACATTACAACAAGGAGGAACATTACATTACATTGCATTACAATACATTACAACATCTATCACATTACATTACAACTTCTGTTACATTGCATCACATTACAACATCTATTACATTACATTACATTACAACATCTATCACATTACATTCCATTACAACATCTATCACATTGCAGTATGTTGCATTATATTACAACATCCATCACATTACATTACAACATCCATCACATTACAGTACAACTTCTGTTACATTGCATTACATTACAACATCTATCACATTACATTACATTACATTACAACATCTATCACATTACATTACATTACAACATCTATCACATTACATTACACCATCTATCACATCAAATTACAACTTCTGTTGCATTGCATCACATTACATCTATCACATTACATTACATTACAACATCTATCACAGTGCAAAATATTGCATTATATTACCACATCCATCACATTACATTACAACATCTATCACATTACAATACCACTTTTTTTTTTTTTTTTTTTTACATTGCATTACATTTCAGCATCTAGCACAATACATTACAACATCTATCACATTGCAGTATATTGCATTATATTACAACATCTATCACATTGCAGTATATTGCATTATATTACAACATCTATCACATTGCAGTATATTGCATTATATTACAACATCTATATTGCATTATATTACAACATCTATCACATTCCAGTATATATTGCATTATATTACAACATCTATTCAGAATTATTTCCGGGGGGAGAAAATGAAGGGGGCAGGAAATGATTCGTGCCGGGCACTGAAATCTTTGTTGGTCTTTCTTCTTCCCAGACTATGTTTTCCATTGCGTTGACGTCCGATAGATAGCGATGTCGGGAGGTAGAGTTAGGGTATGTGTGTGGGGGTGGGGGTGGGGGTGGGGGTGGGGAGGGGGGAGGTGAGGGAGGGTCTGTGTGTTTGGAGGGGTGGGGGCGGAGGAACTGAGGGGTAGGGGTGTGTGGGTGAGGGGTATAATGACGAGAAGAGACGGTGTTGGTGTGCTCTTGTGTTATCCAATGTCAGATACTGAGACTGTGATGGTCTATTCAGTGGAAGGCCACAGCCCCATATGTCTATGTCACAGAGAGAGAGAGAGAGGGGGTGTGACTGAGGGGAAGCGGAGAGAAGGCAGAGAGAGAGAGGGGGGGGGGGGATAGAGAAAGAGGAAGGGCTGAGGAAAGAGAGGGATAGAGAAAGAGGGGAAGAGGGGGTAGGAGAGGGGAAGAGGGAGAGAAAAGAGAGAAGGAGAAAGAGTGGGAGAGAGAGCAGGGGAAGAGAGGGGGGCGGGAAGAGAGAGAGAGGGGGAGAGGGGGGAGGAAGAGAGGGGGGGGAGAGAAAGGGGGGCGAGAGAGAGGGGGAAAGAGAGAGGGGGGAGAGAGAGGGGGAAAGAGAGAGAGAGGGAGAGAGGGGGGGAAAGAGAGGGGGGAGAGAGGGGAGAAAGAGAGAGGGGGAATGAGAGAGAGGGGAGAGGGGGGGACGGACAGAGGAGAGAGAAAGAGAGAGAGGGGGGAAAGAGAGAGGGGGAAAGAGAGAGAGGGAGATAGACAAAGAGAGAGGAGTTGGAAGGGTTGGGGGGAGGGGGGGGGGGCAGGTAGAGAGAGAGAGAGAGAGAGAGAGATCAAGCAAGGGCATAATCATACGTTGATAACAACACGAGCACAGCACTTAACACACCCAGAGCACACATGACATAATATTCAGCGATCTACAGAGTTCACAAAGAGTTAGGGACCAGTGGAGAAAAGACACAGTTTTCTTGCATGACATGTGGCATGTTGAAATGATGCTGATTTCTCAGCATGCAGTGGTTCACTGATTGCAGCCAATTTGATCATGAACGTCACTCACAACCACAGATGCTTGGTTTGCACGTACGCTTCCGTTGTTGTTTTTTGTTGGGTTTGTTGGGTTTTTTGGGGTTTTTTTTCAATGAAAACCTAACAGTGATCGTGTATTAACTCACTCAGTACGGCCAGTCCTCTCTTCTCCTCTACACAGACCCCTCGGATGTCCAGTGGGTGTCTGAATGACCCAACCTTTAGCTTCCGTCGTCAGAATTGTGGTATTCTTTGTCAACATTCACGTCTTCAGTATAAGAGCCTTCCGCTTGCAATATTTTGATGATGGTAATTGGGGTGAAACGCTGTTAACGTCGTCTCTTTCGCCGTTCGTATAGAGAGAGTTAAACCACTGAATAAAGTGCACGGTTCTTTTCTGTTGTTGCTGAAACAGATTTTTTTCAGGGGCTGTTTGTCTTTCATCAGGTGAAACCTGTGGATACAGTAATTTTAATTTCACGCTTATATTATCATAGTAGCATTATCTTACTTATTTGTTTATTCGTTTGTTTTATTTTTTCATTTGTTTTTGCTGTTTACGGATGAGTTATTTGATGTTAATGATAATTATGGTTCATCAACCGTCATGAAGTGCAAGGTATGAACACAGTATATAAGCTTTGAGCTTGTTGATGCTTTTTTTTTTTTTTTTTTTTTTTTCCATGTATTGCAGTGATGTGTTCTGTTGAACAGTCAGAGTCTCTTCTCATCTCTTCTTCTTCGTTTGTGGGCTGCAACTCCCACGTTCACTCGCATGAACACGAGTGTGTTTTTACGTGTGTGACTGTTTTTAACCCCGCCATGTAGGCAGCCATACTCCGTTTTCGGGGGTGCGCATTCTGGATATGTTTTTGTTTCCATAACCCACCGAACGCTGACATGGATTACAGGATCTTTAACGTGTGTATTTGATCATCTGCTTGCGTGTACACACGTATTAAGGGGGCTCAGGCACAAGCAGGTCTGCACAGTATATTGACCTGGGAGATCGGAAAAAAAAAACCTCCACTACTTACCGTAAAGGCGTCGTTATCGAGATTCGAACTCGGGATCCCCAGATCTCGGTAACGGCGCCTGATGGGCAAAGGGTGGATATTTTTCCGATCTCCCATCGTGTGTATACGCAAGCAGAAGATCAAATACACACGTTAAAGTCCTATAATCCATGTCGGCGTTCGGTGGATTATGGAAACAAGATACCCAGCATGCACGCCCCCGAAAACGGAGTATGGCTGCCTACATAGCAGGGTAAAAAAAACCGTTAATGCACGAAAAAACCCTCTCGTGTTCACACGAGTGAACGTGGGAGTTGCAGCAGCCCACGAACGAAGAAGAAGTAGAAGGAAGAAAGACAGTAAATTTTCTGCGTTTTTTCCCCACATAAATATGGTGTGGAAGCCTTCCAAGGCTGTTAGTTTCACTTGGGTTGAATGGGTTAATTTAAGATTTTTGACTCACTTGTGTAAACAAAGTGAGTCTATGTTTTAACCCGGTGTTCGGTTGTCTGTGTGTGTGTGTGTGTGTGTGTGTGTGTGTGTGTGTGTGTGTGTGTGTGTGGCTGTGTGTCTGTGTGTCTGTGGTAAACTTTAACATTGACATTTTCTCTGCAACTACTTTGTCAGTTGACACCAAATTTGGAATAAAAATAGGAAAAATCCAGTTCTTTCCAGTCATCTTGTTTAAAGTAATATTGCGCTTCTGGGATTGGCACAAAAAAATAAAGAATGAAGCCTAATTATATGCAAACTGCATTTACTGTTATATTTATATTTTTTGTATTCTCTAAACTTGACACTTTGATCTGATATTCGACCCAACAGCTAGAGCAGTCATTATTATCATTTTTTGTTCAAACAGGAACTTCTTTTGCTAAGCATGGAAGTTTTATTTATTTTGCAAACGTTTTGTGCAGATACTAAAAAGGGGAAATTACTCTGTAATGCTAGTGGAGTTAATTTGCTTTAAACTGATCTTTATCATCTTAAACATTACATTTTGAAACAAGAGAGGCAAGACCTTCAAGACTCACTTGTGATGCACTTTTTAAAAAAAATCCAAGCTTTTTATGTATTTAGTATAATTTCAAAATGTAATGTTTAAGATGAGAAAGATCAGTTTAAAGCAAACTAAGTTCCCCAGCAGAGTAATTTCCCTTCTTCTGCTACCTACACCAAAACGTTTGCAATAAATAAAACTTCCATGCTTAGCAAAAGAAGCTCCTGTTTGAACAAAAAATGATAATAATGACATATCCTTTGTTGGGTCGAATATCAGATCAAAGTGCAAAGTTTAGAGAATACAAAAAATATAAATATAACAGTAAATGCATTATACCCAATACATAAAAACTTGGATTTTTTAAAAAGTGTATCACAAGTGAGTCTTGAAGGCCTTGCCTTTCTTGTTGTTATTGTTATTGTTAACATTTCATTACTTAACCACCGCCAGGTTTCTGTGTGAAAAACACTCCCTTAGCGCCAAACACTCTAGATACGATGCTGTCAGTTGCAGGCTTCAGTTCACAGTGGACTGGTTCACTTCAAACTGAGTCAGGGAGCAAAGGTTAGTCATTATTCTGTTGGTGGGAAAAGCTGGCTGCGGCCGTCAAGCTTTGTTACAATGTGAAAAAATGGTCTTGTTAATGACCCTTGATGTCGACTTAAGTCGCCTATACCTGTGCACATTCTTGTCGACTAAAGACGCCTATGGCGGTGCACTGTCTAGTCGACTAAAGTCGCCTGTGGCAGTGCACTGTCTAGTCAACGAAAGTCGCCTATGGCGGTGCACTGTCTAGTCAACGAAAGTCGCCTGTGGCGGTGCACTGTCTAGTCAACGAAAGTCGCCTGTGGCGGTGCACTGTCTAGTCAACGAAAGTCGCCTATGGCGGTACACTGT
>NC_134889.1:27680375-27695375 GCF_041734735.1 Babylonia areolata | reverse complement strand
CATATTACATGTGGATGGGGCTGATGACTAGATCTTCAGGTGGATGGTTGTTGATTGCACAATTCTATTTATCATACTGGATTTGTTCGAGAGACAGGGCATTGACTGCTTTGGGGAAAAAGCTAATGACGAAGCGATTGGTTTTCGTCCTTATACTTCTGTACCGTCGACCAGAGCGGAGCATCTCGAAAATCCCAAAAGCTGGATGTGATTCGTCCTGGCTGATTGATTTTGCTTTTTTGAGTAGCCGCTTATAAATAATATATGATATGTCTTCTAGAGAAGCCTTTTGTACACGAAAGTGTGTCTTCACAAGTGACTGAGAACGTTGATGTTTTTGACTTTTTGCATTCATTATCAGTTGTTTCGCTTGTCAGTTTAACGACTTCTCTTTTACGAAGTCCTTTAAGTAATTTCCTGTAACTGTATTTAGAGGGGTTTTTTGTTTTTTTTGTTTGTTTGTTTGTTTTGTTTTTCTTTCAAATTTCACCCACATTTTTACCCTCATTTGCCCAGTTTCCCCAAACCCTCCATTCATCCACATCTCCCACCCCTTCTAACCGATAATACTCAGATGTATTCATAAATACTTTTACAAAATGTCTTCAATCACCGATATGTGTGACGGGACATTAAACAAAAATTCCTTCCTTCCTTCCTTCTAGAGAAGGTAGATCAGCCTCGGTAATCTTGGTGGCAGTTTTTACGATTCTGTGAAGGGCTGCAACTTCTGCCTTGGAAATGTTTCTGCACCAAACATTTACACACACACACACACACACACACACACACACACAAAAAAAAAAAAAAAAAAAAAAAAAAAAAACCACCAGCAGAAGAGGACTGGGCCCCGCATCCCTATGCCGACTCTTTAGAGACAGTGATTGTGATGAATCCACTGACCCATAATGGCCAGAACCTTGAACCTTGATTCATGAGTTACTAGTGAATGACGCTGCGTGAGCGTTTGCTTTCAGGCCAGGAACACGGAGTGTGGATGCACATTGATGCCGCCTATGCTGGAAGTGCCTTCATCTGTCCCGAGTTTCGCCCGTTACTCGACGGCGTGGAGGTATTTAAACGAAAGAAACAAACTCTCTCTCTCTCTCTCTCTCTCTCTCTCTCTCTCTCTCTCTCTCTCTCTCTCTCTCTCACACACACACACACACATCTGAACTCTGAAGGTCAATCGTATGTTCACTTGATGAAGAATGGTTCTGTTTACAGTATTCGTAAACTCTGCATTTATATATTTAATGCCCTGAAGATACGACAGGAATTCTGTGACAACAATGATGAAAGTTAGAATTAATTTACTATGCACGAGAAGCACTTTTGTTCTACGGGTTAAATTAGTACGTATTTTACATTTTGTTGTGGCTGAGTGATCACCATATTGTGTACTTTGGACCTCTTTCTAGGGGCCGGAGGCCTGGAGATTAAAGTTTTGTTCTTGTTCTTGTTCTCTCTCTCCCCTTCTGAAGGACTTTTTTTTCTTCTTTTTTTTCTTCTCTCTTTCTCCTCTTTCCATTAGATATACGTGTGCTGTTTGTTGTAACTGATGTAGATTATAGCAAGGACATATTTTGAAGAATGGGCCTTGCCTGAAATCTTAATCCGTGAATAAAAAAAAAGTTTCGAGTTCTGAGTCTCTCTCTCTGTCTGCAAGCGCTTCAAGGACACCTTGAAGACAAACCTCAAAGCCTGTGACAGAGACATCGCTTCCTGGGAAACTGATGCCCTTGACCGCTGTCGCTGGAGGATGCTGTGCTCTAGTGGCATAAAGACGTTTGAAAACAAGAGAACGCTGGCCATTAAGGAGAAGCGTGAGCGAAGGAAGCAGGGCTCAACTTCTGGAGACGTTTTCCCTTGCAACACCTGTGGGAAGTGCTGCGCATCCAGAATCGGCCTCTTCTCCCATATGAGGACACACACCGACAGATAAGCCTGCCTGCCTACTGATCCGTCGGACAGACGGGAGACTTCATCATCATGATTCTCTGTCTCTGTCTGTCTGACTGTGTCTAACTGTCTCACTATCTCTGTCTTCTGTTCTTTTACGCCAGCGACGCAAAGTCTGACCAGAACAAGACAGCAATCCATTTCAGTCACCTCTTGATATATAGAGAAAGAGCTTTTAAGGGGTAGAAGTGTGGAGTGATGGTCTGCCTAGAGGTAACGCGTCAGCATAGGAAGCGAGAGAATCTGAGCGCGCTGGTTCGAATCACGGCTCAGCTGCCGATATTTTCTCCCCCTCCACTAGACCTTGAGTGGTGGTCTGGACGCTAGTCATTCGGATGAGACAATAAACCGAGGTCCCGTTTGCAGCATGCACTTAGCGCACGTAAAAGAAGCCACGGCAACAAAAGGGTTGTTCCTGGCCAAATTTTATAGAAAAATCCACTTGGGTAGGAAAAACAAATAAAAAACTGCACGCAAGAAAAAAAAAAAAGGGGGGGTGGCGCTGCTGTAGTGTAGCAATGCGTTCTTCCTGGGAAAAGCAGCCCGAATTTCACACAGAGAAATCTGTTGTGATAAAAAGAAATAGAAATACAAATAGAAATAGAATGGGACATTTGTGCAGTGTTTATTTCACGTGTTAACGAAACACTCTTTTTGTAGTTGGTGTTCGTTGTTGTATTGAATGACGTGCAACGGAATCGGCTTTTTTGTCTTTTCTTTCTTTCTTTCTTCGTCGTAGCTGTCATTTTTATTCCTCATATGTTACTACTACTACTACTACTACTACTACCACCACCACCATCACCACCACCACCACCGCCGCCACCACCATCACCATCACCACTATTACTGCTGCTGCTGTTGCTGCTACTACTACTGCTGCTACTACTATTGCTATAACTATTTTTGTTATTTATGTATTTTTCAGTTCGCTATGTCCTTCAACTTCAATCCCCACAAGTGGCTGAAGGTGATGTTTGACTGCTCTACTCTGTGGTGAGTATTCTGCTGCATCATACCTTGTGTCTCATGCTGCCCCGTGAAAAAAAGAAAAGCTTACTTTTAGAGTGTTTTCCGACGGGCCGCAATAGCTGAGTGGTTAACTCTCTCCATACGAACGGCGAAAGAGACGAGGTTAACAGCGTTTCACCCCAGTTACCATCATCAAAATATTGCAAGCGGAAGGCTATTGTACTGAAGAGGTGAATGTTGACAAAGAATACCACAATTCTGACGACGGAAGCTAAAGGTTGGGTCATTCAGACACCCACTGGACATCCGAGGGGTCTGTGTAGAGGAGAAGAGAGGACTGGCTGTACTGAGTGAGTTAAAACGTTGGACTCCTCGGGGATACACATGTTGAGTATGTCAAAGTTCTCGTTTCCTTAACCTACCGAAAGTTGTCATGGGTTAGTGGATCTTTAACGTGCGTATTTGATCTGTCCGCACACTTGACACCTCCTTGAAACTGAATTTGATGTTCTGCTTGTGCACACACACGGAAGCTCAGACACTAAAAAGCCTGTACATCTGTCGACCTGGGAGATGGGATAAAAATCTGGAGAGAAAAAAAAAAATCTCCACCCTTGAACCACCAGGCACCACCAACGGGATTCGAATCCAGGACGGGCGCAATAGCCGAGTGGTTAAAACGTTGGACTTTCACGCTTGAGGGTCCTGGGCTCGAATCTCGGTAACGGCGCCAGGTGGGTAAAGGGTGGAGATTTTTCCGATCTCCCAGGTCAACATATTATGTGCAGACCTGCTTGTGCCTGAACCCCCTTCGTGTGTATACGCAAACAGATGGTCAAATACGCAACGTTAAAGATCCTGTAATCCATGTCAGCGTTCTGTGGAACATACCCAGCATGCACACTCCCGAAAACGGAGTATGGCTGCCTACATGGCGGAGTAAAAACGGCCATACACGTAAAAGCCCACTCGTGTACATACGAGAGAACGTGGGAGTTGCAGCCCACGAACGAAGAAGAAGAAGAAGAATCCAGGACACTCACACTGAAGAGTCCAACGCTTTCACCACTCGACTGTTGCGCCCGTCAGCGTCAGTTTCAGTTTCAGTTTCAGTAGCTCAAGGAGGCGTCACTGCGTTCGGACAAATCCATATACGCTACACCACATCTGCCAAGCAGATGCCTGACCAGCAGCGTAACCCAACGCGCTTAGTCAGGCCTTGAGAAAAAAAAAAGAAAGAAAGAAAAAGAAAGGGTGAATAAATAATAGATAAATACATAAAAAAGAACTACTACTAATAATAATAATATGTATAAGGCGCAAAATCGTGATGAAGTCAACTATAAGCGTACTACTACTAATAATAAAATAAGTAAATCAAAAAGGCAACAATGATGATAAATAAGCAAATAAATGTAAAACATGGAGACACACATTCACACATACACCCACATATGCATAACACATATGCACCAAACATGCAGTTTCACAGATATGAAAGCACAGTCAAATACACATAAACGTACATGAGCCCCAACACACACACACACACACACACACACACATTACCCTGCACCTCCTCTACCCCCTTCCTCCACACACTCGTTTCAGTCAGCGTCGGTCTATATCTACTTATGGTTTTGATAATCATTAATTATTCGACAGTGTACAAACGATTACAGTGCAAGCAAAGAGAAAACAGAGCTTCAACAAGCTTAAAGCTTATACTGTGCTCATACATTGCACCGCTTCAGTTTATATCTACTTACCTGCCTACTATCTACGTAACTTGTGTGTGTGTATGTGTGTGTGTGTGTGTGTGTGTGTGTGTGCGTGCGTGTGTGTGTGTGTGTGTGTGTGTGTGTGTGTGTGCGTGTGTGTGTGTGTGTGTGTGTGTGTGTGTGTGTGTGTGTGTGTGTGTGTGTGTGTGTGTGTGCAGGGTACAGAACACGGATCACTTGAGGTACGCCTTTGATGTCGACCCCCTCTACCTGAAGCATGAAAACCAAGGAGTCATGCCAGACTTCAGAGTGAGTGTTACACAGATAGAGAGTCAAAGAGAGAGCACGACACACACACACACACACACACACACACAGGGAGAGGGAGAAGGAGGGAGGGAGGGACAGAAAGAAAGTGTGAAGGGTGCGGAGGGCGAGATGATGATGATAACGATGACCATGTAGATACTTAGATAGCGGCGATCCCATGTCAGACACTAAACTCGAAGCGCCTTTACAAAACGCGGAGTCATTTGCACAACAGGCTGTGTCCCTGGGTAAAGCCGACAGACAACTGTCACTGGGTGCTCATCATTCGTTTCCTATGTCATTCATGTCAGGTTTCAGTCGCACACACACACACACACTCACACAGACATGTAACGTTATAAGTGTATGACTGTTTATTTTTACCCCGCCATGTAGGAAGTCATACTCCGTTTTCGGGGGTGTGCATGTTGGATATGCATGTTTTCATAACCCACCAAACACTGACACAGATGACAGAATCTTTAACATGTGTATTCACTCTTCTAAGAGAGGATGAGAGGAAGAGGAGGGAGGGGGGGGGGCTGGGGGGCGGGGAGAGGGAGGGACAAACAGAGGGCGAAAGATGGAGGGAGAGTGAGGCGAGAGAGAGAGAGAGATGGAAGGAGAGATGAGAAGAGAGAGTGGTTTCAGTTTCAGTTTCAGTAGCTCAACGCGCTTAGGCCTTGAGAAAAAAAAAAGATAAAAAAAAGATAAATACATAAAAAAAAGAACTACTACTACTAATAATAATATGTATAAGGCGCAAAAACTTGATGAAGTCAACTATAAGCATACAAAAAAAAAAAAAAAAGATAAAAAATAAATAAAAAAGAAAAATGATAAATATTATAACCAACTAAATAACTAACTAAATAATAATAATATAATTAAAAGAGAGTGGATGAGTGGGAAGAAGAGAGGAAGGGAGAGGAGAGAGGGATGATGGCGAAAAAACCCAAAAAACAAAAGAGAGGACAAGAGAGAAAGAGAGGGAGAGACTGAGAAACTGGAAGGGGGGGAGTGGGGGGGGGGGGGGGGGGAGGGGGGGGAGTAAAATAGGGAAAGGGGAAGAAGCAAGGAAATCCGACAATTTACGGGCGACAAAAAAAAAAGACTATATCAGTTATCTCCCATTATTCATAACCCTTGTGCAAAAATATGAGATTGTTGCTGTTTCTTCTGCAGATAGCGATTGTGAGCGACAACTTCCTGCGGCAACCCTCGAGTCAGTTTCAGTTTCAGTTTCAGTAGCTCAAGGAGGCGTCACTGCGTTCGGACAAATCCATATACGCTACACCACATCTGCCAAGCAGATGCCTGACCAGCAGTGTAACCCAACGCGCTTTGTTAGGCCTTGAGAAATTTTTTTTTTAAAAATAAATAAATACATAAATAAATAAATAATAGATGAATACATAAAAAAACTACTACTACTACTAATAATATTATAAGGTGCAAAACACTTGATGAAGTCAACTATAAGCATAAAAAAAAGGAAAAAAGAATAAATGAATAAATAAAGTCGAGTTAAAGATACAGCAGTGATTACCTCCCATTACTTACAACCCTTGTGCGGGTGTCACCATCAACGCTGCCATTTTTATTAGTAGTAGTTAGTAGTATCATTATTATCACCGTCATCATTATTACTATTAGTAGTAATAGTAGTATCTGTCAACTGTCAGATGTTCTTTGTGACTTGTAACATCCTACCTATCTGCAGAAGAAACAGACAATTACGGGTGATAACTGGCACTGACGAAACTCGATTTAAGAGAGGGAGTCATGGAGCAGCGGTTGCCTCCCATTACTTAACTCACTCAGTACGGCCAATCCTCTCTTCTCCTCTACACAGACCCCTCGGATGTCCAGTGGGTGTCTGAATGACCCAACCTTTAGCTTCCGTCGTCAGAATTGTGGTATTCTTTGTCAACATTCATGTCTTCAGTATAAGAGCCTTCCGCTTGCAATATTTTGATGATGGTAACTGGGGTGAAACGCTGTTAACGTCGTCTCTTTCGCCGTTCGTATGGAAAGAGTTAAACACGTGCATTTGGTTGTGAACTTCATATAGACTGCAAGTTGGGGTGATTGAACCATATGACGTCAGCCGATAGTTCTGCACCCAGGAACGTCCGTCCAATCACCAGCAGCACACCATTAATTTGTCCGCAGTCCCCCTATAAAAAACGGAGTATGGCTGCCTACATGGCGGGGGTAAAAACGGTCATGCACGTAAAAGCCCACTCGTGTACATACGAGTGAACGTCGTAGTTGCAGCCCTCGAACGAAGAAGAAGAAGAAGAAGAAATCCGCAGTAATTTTGTGAGGTGCAGTGGTATATTCATCCAGGTGTTTAACATCTGATCAGATGTAACTCTCTATTGTCTGGTTTGCCTGCTTCAACCATTCAGTCCCTTCAGCGCGCACAAAACTCTGCTGCCCAACTCGCCCTCAGAAAGAAAAGATCTGGGCACATTACTCCTCTTTTGCAACATCTCCACTGGCTCCCTGTTTCACACAGAATAAAGTACAAGATCAGCACTCTATGTTATAAACGTATTCACAAATGCGCCCCTTCCTATCTCTGTGGTAGCCTTTACCTGTACACTCCATCTCGCTCACTTCGATCAGCTTCGGATCCACTCTGTGTACGCATACGCAAATTCAAACACTCGACTGTTGGCCGCCGTTCTTTCTCTGTCTCTGGACCTTGCAGTTGGAATGAACTTCCTCTTTCGCTTCGTCAAGTCTCCACACTCAGCTCTTTCAAGTCTGGCCTTAAAACCCACCTCTTCCCGAAATAGCCTCCCTTCCTTGCCTCTTCCTTGTCTTCGGTTTCTCCAGTTTTAGAGTTATGCATGCGTGTGAATGACTGGTGCCTAAGCGCTTTGATTTGTCTATGCACAAGATTCAGCGCTATATGAATACCATTATTGTTATTATTATTATTAATAGTAGTAGTAGTAGTCCAATGTTCACTGGTGATTGGGGTTCGAAACCCCTTTTTTCCGGCATAGTGTTGTGTGCTTGGGGAAACTGAGGCATTTTACTTCTGTCTTTTTTTTTCTCACTCCATTCAGGTGTGAATAGTTACTTTACTTCGGTTCGGGAAGGTTAAAAAGTGGCGGAAGGAGAACACTGGGCCCCATCTTCCTCCAGTGTGGAGTGAAGGCCTAGAGGAAACGCGTCCGCCTAGGAAGCGAGAGAATCTGAGCGCGCTGGTTCGAATCACGGCTCAGCTGCCGATATTGTCTCCCCCCCTCCACTAGACCTTGAGTGGTAGTCTGGCCGCTAGTCATTCAGATGAGACGATAAGTCGAGGTCCCGTGTACAGCATGCACTTAGCGCACGTAAAAGAACCCACAGCAACAAAAGGGTAGTTTCTTGCAAAATTCTGTAGAAAAATCCACTTCGATAGGAAAAACAAATAAAACTGCACGCAGGAAAGAATTAAAAAAAAAAAAAATGGGTAGTATAGCGACGCGCTCCCCCTGGGAAGAGCACCCCGAATTTCACACAGAGAAATCTGTTGTGATAAAAAAAAGAAATACAAATACAAATACTGAGCTGTAGACACGGTGGATATGAATTCATTGTCCCTACGGCTGTAAAAGGTTTTTTTTATCTCTTTTTTTTCTTTTTTTCTTTTCAAATTTTAATCTCATATTGAAACATTTTCATCAGAATTATTCCATTGAATTGTGTGTGTATGTGTGGAGTGAACGAGGCGAGCACAAAAACAGGTCTTTTTAACGTTGTTTTAATTGACCATTTGACATTCTTTGGGGTTCTCTTCAGCTCAATTACTTTTAAGAACTGATGGGTAATCAGCCCTTTAAATGGGCCCATTGTGGTCGACGGGGCTATAAGCAACATGACTTGATTTGATTTGATTTGATTTGGACCTTCCTGTGTGTTATGGTATCATATTTATCACACAGCACTGGCAGATTCCGCTGGGACGAAAGTTCCGGTCCCTGAAGATCTGGTTTGTGCTGCGTCTGTTTGGCCTGAAGAAGCTGCAGGAGGATATACGCAAGGTATGCAAGCTGTTACCGTTTTATTTTTTCTTCTTTTTCCTTCTTCTTCTTCTTCTTCGAGCTCTTCTTCTTCTTCTTTTTTGTCTTCTTCTCCTTCCTGCTCTTCTTCTTCCTCTTTGTCTTCTTCCTTCTCTTCTTCTTCCTTCTCTTCCTGTTCTTCTTCCTCTTTGTCTTCTTCCTGTTCTTCTTCCTTCTCTTCTTCTTCCTTTTCTTCTTCCTTCTCTTGTTCTTCCTGCTCTTCTTCCTCTTTGTCTTCTTCCTGCTCTTCTTCTTCCTTCTCTTCTTCCTTCTCTTCTCCTTCCTCTTTGTTTCCTTCCTGCTCTTCTTCTTCTTCCTGCTCTTCTTCTTCCTCTTTGTCTTCTTCCTGCTCTTCTTCTTCCTCTTTGTCTCCTTCCTGCTCTTCTTCTTCCTGCTCTTCTTCCTCTTTGTCTTCTTCCTTCTTTTCTTCTTCCTGCTCTTCTTATCACCTTCTTTTCTTCTTAACTGTCTTCTTATTGATATTCTTCTTTTTGTCTTCTTCTTCTTCAGTTGATTGACTGACTCTTGAATGATTTGATCATGAAAAATATAGTTTATCCGACCATTGTTTATCCTACTATTGTTTGTCGTACTGTGGGATGTTAAATGTAAGGTTCACATCATTCTTGTTTTTTGACTCACTTGTGTAAACAAAGTGAGTCTACGTTTTAACCCGGTGTTCGGTTGTCTGTATGTGTGTGTGTGTGTGTGTGTGTGTGTCTGTGTCCATGTGTCTGTGTGTCCGTGGTAAACTTTAATATTAAAATTTTCTCTGCAAATACTTTGTCAGTTGACACCAAATTTGGCATAACAATAGGAAAAATTCAGTTCTTTCCAGTCATCTTGTTTAAAACAATATTGCACCTCTGGGATGGGCACAAAAAAATAAAAAAGAAGCCTAATTATAGGCAAACTGCATTTACTGTTATATTTATATATTTTTTTTTTGTATTCTCTAAACTTGGCACTTTGACCTCTTATTCTGACACAACAACAAGAGCAGTCATTATTATCATTTTTTTGTTCAAACAGGAACTTCTTTTGCTAAGCATAGAATTTTTATTTGTTTTGCAAACGTTTTGGTGCAGCTAGTAAAAAAGGGAAATTACTCTGTAATTAATGCTAGGGGACTTAATTTATCACAAGTGAGTCTTGAATGCCTTGCCTCTCTTGTTTAAATATATTTTCTTCCAAGGTGATTTACCTATTTGTTGATTGAATGTTTTGATGTTTTTGAGTTGTCATTGGGTATCATTGTTGTTATTTCTTTTCTCATAACCACATTCACCACCACCACCACCATCACCACTACTACCTCCGTTACTACTACAACTGCTGCTGCAACTATATCTGCTGCTGCTGCTGCTGCTGCTGCTGCTGCTGCTGTTGCTGCTGCTATACTACTTCTTCTACACCTGCTGTTGCTACTACTGCTTCTACTACTACCACATCTACTGCTGTTGCTACTACACAGTTGTTGCTATTAGTAACACAACTTATCTCGCTACCACTGATGCCTTTGTAGATGTTGTTGCTGTCGATGTTTTGTTCGCATTACTGCATCACTCCCCCCCCCCCCCTCCTCTTCTTCCTCCTCCTCATTCTTCTTATTCTGTTGATCTGACAGGATGTCCGGCTGGCCCACGAGTTTGAGGCACTGGTGAGAAGTGACGTCAGATTTGAGATCGTGGCTGACGTGACATTGGGACTCGTCTGCTTCAAACTGAAGGTCAGTTGTATTCGGGTGTCAGCATCCGGGATGAACTTCCGGTTCCTCTCTATAAGTTCCTGGGGGATATTATATCTGTCTGTCTATATATTATGTCTATCTATATGTGGGGATGAAGACCAATTCCTGAGGCACGAGGTCGTCCACAGACGCTGCATGGAATGGAGTCCTCCAAGGATGGGCCCCTTTTTCTCTGATTCCTCTTTTCCTGGATGGCGGATGGCGGCTGCTCTGTTGCGCTCGAATGTCTTTGTGCCATGGGTACACCGTTTAATATATATATATATATATTGATGACGTCCCACATATGTACACATCTATATATATATATATATATATATATATATATATATATATAGAGAGAGAGAGAGAGAGAGAGAGAGTATTCATTTATTATTGGTAATGGAGGAAGATGGGTATTTACAGAAAGAGAGAGAGAGATTGTGTGTGTGTGTTTGTGTGTGTGTGTGTGTGTGAGTATTCATTTATCATTGGTGATGGAGGAGGATGGAGATATATATATATATATATATATATATATATATAGAGAGAGAGAGAGAGAGAGAGAGAGAGAGAGAGAGAGAGTCTCGATTCAAATTTGATGTGGACCAAAACAGATGTGGGTGAAATGGTCTTTTTACGTCATTTTCAATTGTTTTTAAATCTTGATTGAAATCTTACTTAGTCTGAGCGAAACGTGATTTGATTTGAGATTTGCTTTTAGTTTGAACAGGGACTTCTTTTTTTTATCTCTCTGGATACTTGTCTTTTTTTGGTTTATTGTGTGTGTCTAGATACTGTGTTTTGACTGGCAAGAGTCAGGTGTCTTCTCCTTCTTCTTTGTTCGTGAGCTGCAACCCCCACGTTCACATGTATAAATATTATGTACACGAGTGGGCTATTACGTGTATGACCGTTTTTAACACCGCCATGTAGGCAGCCATACTGCCGTTTTCAGGGGTGTCTGGTATGTAATTAAAGACACTTAAAAAAAAAAAAAATCTTCCTGCTACTGTAGGGCCCGAACGAGATCTCGGAGAGGTTGCTACGAGACTTGAACGCCAACGGCAAGATCCATCTCGTTCCTTCCAAAATGAAGGACACCTATTTCCTGCGGTTGGCCATCTGCAGCCCTTTGTGTGAAAGCGGCGACATCCAGTACGCTTGGGACGTCATCAAGAAGGCGGCTGACGTCATACTGGCGTCATAGAATAAACAATGTAACGCATTCCTGTGGGTGGTGGTGACTTTGTGGTATTGGAACAAAAAAAAAAAAAAATATTCGTCGAGCAATAACGTGTGTGTGTGTGTGTGTGTGTGTGTGTGACAATAATTATGGTGGTGTTCTGTTGTTTTTTGGAAACCATTTGTAGTTGGCAGAATAGTTTTCCATTTGTGATAATGTTAAGTGTGGTGGTGGTGGTGGTGGTGTGTGTGTGTGTGTGTGTGTGTGTGACAATTATGGTGGTGTTCTGTTGTTTTTTGAAACCATTTGGTAGTCGCCAGAATAGTTTTCCTTTTGTGATAACGTTAAGTGTGGTGTGGTGGTGGTAGTGGTGGTGTGTGGTGGTAGTGGTGGTGTGTGTGTGTGTGTCTGTCTGTCTGTCTGAGTGTGATAATTATGGTGGAGTTCTGCTATTTTTTTGAACCAGTTGGTAGTTGGTAGAATTGTTTTCCTTCTGTGATAACGTTAAGTGTGGTGTGGTGGTGGTAGTGGTGGTGGTGGTGGTGGTGTGTGTGTGTGTGTGTGTGTGTGTGTGTGTGTGACAGTTATGGTGGTGTTCTGTTGTTTTTTAAAACCAGCTGGTAGTCGCAAGAATAGTTTTCCTTTTGTGATGTGTAGTTTTCCTTTTGTGACGTTAAGTGTGGTGTGGTGGTGGTGGTGGTGGTGGTGTGTGTGTGTGTGTGTGTGTGTGTGTGTGTGTGTGTGACAATATGGTGGTGTTTATTCGGTTTTTTTGGGGGGAACCAGTTGGTAGATGGCAGAATGCTTTCCTTTTGCGATAAAGTGTGGTGTGGTGTGGTGTGTGTGTGTGTGTGTGTGTGTGTGTGTGTGTGTGTCTGTGTCTGCCTGTCTGTCTGTGATAATTATGGTGGAGTTCTGTTGTTATTTTTTGGAACCAGTTGGTAGTTAGCAGAATAGTTTTCCTTTTGCGATAACGTCAGGTGTGTGAGATGTGTGTGTGTGGCGGGGGGTGGGGGGGTGGGGGGGGGGGGGGTGCGCGTGTGTGTGTGTTTGTTTGTGTGTGTGTGTGCGCGCGCGATCTGACAGAATTCGTGACACCCGTGATTCGTTGTATGAACCATGTCCGCTTCAACATTTCATTTGGTAAATGGTCATTTTTTTCTTTTGGTGTTTTTGATATGTGTGTGTGTGTGTGTGTGTGTGTGTGTGTGTGTATGTGGTGAGTGTGTGTGTGTGTGTGCGTGTGTGTGTGATCAGAAACTTTCATATTGTGAGTTATTTTCAATAGTTATCCGAGAGTATAGACGAACTCTTCTGTAACTGTTAAGAGGCTGAAAATGGATGTATCACATTGTGAAAGTAGCTTGGAATGTTGATGATGCGTGTTAAAACCAATTATTGGCTAAAAATGTAGACAAACGCCATCAGTTTTTGGTGAGAAAAAAAATATAGTTAGTCAGTATGAAATATATAAATAGATGATACATTAGATGGACAATATCAACATTTCAAAATAGCACGAGAATGTAGATAAAAAATTCACAAAACTGTAGGGTTGATATGATAGGCGAGTAGGATAGATGTAAAACCTGAACAATGTTGTGGAAATATCAATGCCTCAAGGGCTCAGGATTTTATGACGCCAATAAACTAACATCAACACTTGATATTCGTGTGAGCGAGTGTGTGTGTGTGTGTGTGTGTGTGTGTGTGTGTGTGTGTGTGTATGTGTGCTTGCATGCGTGTGTATGTGTGTGTGTGATTTAGAGAGAGAGAGAGAGAGAGAGAGAGAGAGAGAGAGATTGGTACAGTGTTTGTATGTTTGTATGGGTGGGGTTGTGTGTGTTTGTGTGTGTGCGTGTGTGTGTGTGTGCGTGAGAGAGAGAGAGAGAGAGAGAGAGAGAGAGGATTGGTACAGCGTTTGTTTTATGTTTGTAGGGGTGGGATTGTGTGTGTGTGTGTGTGCGCGCAAGCGTGCTTGCATGTGTACATGCGCAGCATGTGTTTAGTGTGTGAATGCTTTAAACCATCAACAAAGCGCGGATACAGATCGATGCCTTCCCCCCCCCCCCCCCCCCCCCCCCCCCCCCCCCCCCCCCCCCCCACACACAGCCAGCCAGGCTCTGCCACATCTCCTCGAACACCACAACCTTTATCGAACCAAAAACCCCAGCCTTGTGAACATATTTGATACGTCGTTAAAACTCCACTCTTGACAGCCAGCGACACGTCAGGTCGATATTATACGTCATCACAGTCCGTCGTCACCTACTGCATGCGTCATAACAATCTGTCGTCACTGACTGCATACGTCATCACAATCTGTCGTCAGTGACTGCCTGCGTCATCACAAGTTGTCGTCACTGACTGCATCATGCGTCACTCTTAAAACAAAAAAACACACAACAACAAAAAACAAAAAAAGTAACAGTCGTCAGAATATGAAATGAAAAGTTATTTTCCGTTCAACTTCGACCTATCCATTATGTGGTTACAGATTAAAAGTGCAAGCGTTAAGGACCACAAAAAACACAAAACCCCCCCAGTTCATTTAACTATTCAAGGAGGCGTCACTGCGTTCGGACAAATCCATATAGCCTACGCTGCACCACATCTGCGAAGCAGATGCCTGACCAGCAGCACATATTTTGACGAATCCATATACGCTACACCACATCTGCTAAGCAGATGCCAGACATTCAGCACCTATTTTCATAGAATGTTGTTGTTGTTTTTTTAAATTACGCAAAATACAATATTATGGGCTGCAACTGGCCTCTCGTAGAATGTACTGAAGCCTGTTTTGGTCACGCATGAACGGCTTGAAAAAAATAAAGCGTTTGAGTGATGGCCTAGAGAGTAACGCATCCGCATAGGAAGCGAGAGAATCTGAGCGCGCTGGGTCGAATCACGGCTCAGCTGCCGATATTTTCTCCCCATGCGCCACTAAACCTTGCATGAGTGGTGGTCTGGACGCTAGTCATTCGGATGAGACGATAAACCGAGGTCCCGTGTGCAGCATGGGCAGAAAAAGACAGACAAAGAGACACAGAGAAACAT
>NC_134889.1:27607875-27667875 GCF_041734735.1 Babylonia areolata | reverse complement strand
TCATGTTAGACTTACGGCCGCTCCCTCTCCTTGCTTTTATTTCTTTGAGGCGATCGATGGTGTGATGGTGAAAGATTTGTGAACGCCTCATCACTTACTGAATTATGCCTCAAACTGCCATAAAAATATCGACAGAATCAGTCGGAATTCACAGTTTAAAATAATAAACCATGTGAGTTAATGCCCTTGAATTGATGAAACGTAAAAATTTTCAGTCTTTACTTTTCTCAAAATGAAGTCCTTTTCACTTCATACGACGTTTAGAAGTACCTGTACTTGGCTCTACGTGTTATTAGTTTAACAAAATACTCAATTTTCATATCAACTTTAAAACTATAAAACTAGAATGAACATAAAAGAGAAATTGAATCGACCGTGTCAACCGGGTATAACTAACTGAAACTTGTACATCTATCTAGATCCAGAGAAAACGGCTAAATGTTGCAGTGTGATTGCGGCGATAGCCACGTCTCCTTTACCGCGGACTTAAAAAGAATTTTTTATTGCCCTTAAAGATTTTTTGAATGCCCAAGATACACCAGAATAATATGATTTAAACAGCGCTCTGACTGCGAATACCGCAATCGATTTATCGCCCTTTAAAAAAAGCATGTTTAAATATTATATTTTTGAACGTCAGTTAAGGAGCCACGATAGTGCAATGGGTAAGACAGTTTCTTCTCACCCGAACACGCGGAGTTCGAATCTGCTGTTAGGACTCTTTCTTTTCCTTTTAACCCGAAGTTTTATAATAACAAATACAGAACACATTTTAACGATTAGATTTTTTTTTTTTAAAGTGTATCACAAGTGAGTCTTCAAGGCCTTGCCTCTCTTTTTTTTTTTTTTTTTTTAAATAATTTATAGATCATTGTTCACGACTATGTTCATAAATTGAAATGTTACTCTCTCTCTCCCTCTATCTCTATCCAGCACCCTCTTGCCCTCTCCCCCCTCACCTACCCCCCTCTCCCTCTCTCTCTCTCTCCCCTTGCACTCTCGCCCCCTCCCCCCCTCTCCTCGCCCCCCCTCTCTCTCTCCCCTTGCACTCTCGCCCCCTCGCACCCCCCCCTCTCTCTCTCCCCTTGCACTCTCGCCCCCTCGCCCCCCCCCCTCTCTCTCTCCCCTTGCACTCTCGCCCCCTCTCCCCCTCTCCTCGCCCCCCCTCTCTCTCTCCCCTTGCACTCTCGCCCCCTCGCACCCCCCCCTCTCTCTCTCCCCTTGCACTCTCGCCCCCCACCGCCCCCCCCCCTCTCTCTCCCCTTGCACTTGCCCCCTCCCGCCCTCCCCCTTCTCCTCGCCCCCCACCCCCTCTCTTTCTCCCCTTGCACTCTCGCCCCCCACCGCCCCCCCCCCTCTCTCTCTCTCCCCTTGCACTCTTGCCCCCTCCCTCCCTCCCCCCTCTCCTCTGCCCCCCACAACCCCCCCCTCTCTCTCCCCTTGCACCCTCGCCCCTCGCACCCCCCTCCCCTCTCTCTCTCCCCTTGCACTCTCTCTCCCTCGCACCCCCTCCACTCTCTCTCTCCCCTTGCACTCTCGCCCCCTCGCACCTCCCCCTCTCTCTCTCTCCCCTTGCACTCTCGCCCCCTCGCACCCCCCCCTCTCTCTCTCTCCCCTTGCACTCTCGCCCCCTCGCACCTCCCCCCTCTCTCTCTCCCCTTGCACTCTCGCCCCCTCGCACCCCCCCCCCTCTCTCTCTCCCCTTGCACTCTCGCCCCCTCGCACCTCCCCCCTCTCTCTCTCCCCTTGCACTCTCGCCCCCTCGCACCCCCCCCCCCCCTCTCTCTCTCCCCTTGCACTCTCGCCCCCTCGCACCTCCCCCCTCTCTCTCTCCCCTTGCACTCTTGCCCCCTCGCACCCCCCCCTCTCTCTCTCTCCCCTTGCACTCTTGCCCCCTCGCACCCCCCCCCCTCTCTCTCTCCCCTTGCACTCTTGCCCCCTCCCGCCCTCCCCCCTCCCCCCTCTCCTCGCCCCCCACCCCCTCTCTTTCTCCCCTTGCACTCTCGCCCCCCACCGCCCCCCCCCTCTCTCTCTCCCCTTGCACTCTTGCCCCCTCCCTCCCTCCTCCCTCTCCTCTGCCCCCCACACCCCCCCTCTCTCTCTCCCCTTGCACTCTCGGCCCCTCGCACCCCCCTCACCTCCCCTCTCTCTCTCTCTCCATGCACTCTCAATATGTCTGTCGGCTCGTCCACACACTCCTTCCCCCACCCCCACTCCCGTTTTTATTCATTTTTTATTTCTTTATTGCGGGTTACGTACTTAATGTTCATCATCATCATCATCATCATCATCATCATCATCATCATCATTATTATTATTATTATTATTATTATCATCATCATCATCATCATCATCATCATCATCATCATAATCATCATCATTATTATTATTATTATTATCATCATCATCATCATCATCATTATTGCTATTATTATTCATTATTAATGTTTATCATTTAGTAGTAGTAGTAGTAGTAGCAGTACCATTAATGTCAGTACTAGATGTAGTAGCAGTAGTTGTAGTAGTATATTGTCATTATTATTATTGTTGTTGTCGTCATCGTCATCCTCCTCCTCCTCCTCCTCCTCCTCATCATCATCATCATCATCATCGATCCTCCTCCTCCTCCTCCTCCTCATCATCATTATCTAGGCCTTTGCATGAATAAAGCATCCTGAATCATGTATTTCATTGCGTAGTCTTTTCTCAAGCTGAACGAAAATACACGAAGGGCCTTTCTGAAGCAAACAAAGACAGAAAAGAGGTGTTCCTCTTCAGTAAAGAGCCATTTTGAAGCAGACAAAACAAACAAAGCAGACAAAGAATACAAACAATCTTACTGAAGCAGTCATATGACACACAGAGCCTTTCTGAAGCAGATGAATATATAAGAAATATCCCCCCCCCCTCTCTTTTTTTTTTCCACACAGATAAAGAACACAAAAAAAGTCTTTCTGTCAAAAACTACCACCAGCATTGTTCAAGCTCACGTATAAAGTAAAGAAACAACGAGCCGTTCTTTAACATGCAAATCATATAAAAGGTGTTTCTTTTTAAACAGACCTAAAGATAAAAAAAAAATAGGGGTGTGTGGGTGGGTGTGTGTGTGTGTGGGGGGGGGGGAGGTGGAGATCTGTTCTTTAGCTGACAAAATCAAGACAGAAAGCAAAACAAAGAGACTTTTTTTTTTTTTTTTTTTTCAAGCAGACAATAAAGATAACCGTGTTCAATGTGGACTGAGACACACGTCTCTAAAAAAAAAAAAAAATTTTTTTTAAAGGAAGAAAAAAGAAAAAAAAAAAAAAAGGAGAAGAAAATCTAACAGGCAGTTTGGTCCAAGCAGCATAACGTTATTTTAATTAACATTGGAATGTCAGCATTTGTAAATCAATATATTTTTTTTTACGGTAGGAGAGGAGGGGGTGAGGGAGTTGTGCGGTGAGTTGGATGGGGTGGGGGGGGGGGGGGGAACAGGATAGACGCAGGATGAAGTCAAAGATGAATATCATTAAAATGAATAATTCTACAGTTAAAGACAATTACTTAATGCAACTGCGTGTTTCATTCATTTCGAGGCAAATTCTCGCACATAATTTTGAAATCATTGACATAAAAAAAATTAAGCGTCATTTTTTTTTTTTTTTTGCAAGCCTTACGTATCGTGGAAAAATTGAAGTGTTCGATACCTCCGAAAACGGAGTATGGCTGCCTAAATGGCGGTGTGTAAAAACGGCCATATACGTAAAAGCCCACTCGTGTACATACGAGTGAACGTGGGAGCTGCAGCCCACGAACGAAGAAGAAGTGTTCGATACTTGCTTTGGTTTTTGTTGCTGTTCATTTAGGCAAAGTTCTAGCATGTCATTTATTGACATCGAAAGTTCCGTTTCGTTTTTGCAGGCTTTGTGTACAATGGGTATATCGATCTGTACTTGGGTTTGATCTTCATTGTTGTTCATTTAGGCAAAATTGTAACACGTCATTCATTGACAACGAAAGTTCACTTTCGTTTTTGCAAGCTTTACCTACCATGGGTATATCGATCTGTACTTAGGTTTGATCTACAGTGCTGTTCTAACGTGTCATACATTGACAACTAAAGTTCAGTTTAATCTTTACGTACCATGTACTTGGATCTGGTTTTGTTGCTGTTGCAGAATGTAAAGCCAGAAAAGACACGTCGTCACCAGATGCCTCCCGTCTTTTTAGTGCACCAGCAGATGTCTACCCTGCCACGCGAAACGATACGCAGAAAACAGCGACCTCCACAAATCATAAGGCGACGTGGTGTGGGAGGCAAAAAAACCCCATCGATTTGCATTTAGTTCTGAGATGAAAAACGTTTATACGTAAATGTAGAGCGATATAAGTGTTGTTTATAGCCTGTGGTTGCTGGTTGTTGAAAATCGAATAACGCGAAGAAGAAGAAGGAACAGAAGAGCGACATCAACAACAACAACAACAACCACTACTACTACTACTACTACTACTACGACAGAACAACAGCATTGACTCAATAAACATCGTTATCAACAACTGACAAGCAACATTAACGACAGCAGCGGCAACAGCAGCGACAAGAACAGTAGCAAACCACCACCACCAACAACAACATCACCAACACCACCAACACCACCACCAACACCACCAACAACAACACCAACACCACCACCAACACCGGTTGCGAAGCCTGAAAGAACAAAGATAACGACAATATACTTCCATCAACGAAGCATACTGCATCTTCTTTGAAAGAACAAAGATATCGACAACATACTTCTATCAACGAAGCCATCTTCTCTGAAAGAACAAAGGTATCAACAATATACATCTATCAACGAAGCATGCTGCATCTTTGTTATTTTGCAAGAATCAAGGTATCGACACCACACTTCCATCAACGAAGCATACTGCATCTTCTTTGAAAGAACCACGGTATCGACAATATACCTCTATCAACGAAGCATTCTGCATCTTCTTTGAAAGAACAAAGGTATCGACAATATACCTCTATCAACGAAGCATGCTGCATCTTCTTTGTTATTTTGCAAGAATCAAGGTATCGACACCACACTTCTATCAACGTAGCATTCTGCATCTTCTTTGAAAGAACCACGGTATCGACAACATACTTCTATCAACGAAGCTTACTGCATCTACATTATTATTTTGCAAGAACAAAAGTATCGACAATAGACTTCTATCAACCAAGCATTCTGCATCTTCTTTGAAAGAACAAAGGTATCGACAACATACTTTTATCAACCAAGCATATATCTATAGATATACATATGTTGATAATAACTGATGCAACGACACCACTGCAATACACAGCTCCTTTACTTTGAGAATCTTCTGAAGACGACAACACTTTAGTCCGAAAAGAAGAACCAAGCCTTTGACAGATTAACCCATTGACCGCAGCTGACGTACACGCTCATCAGTGAAGGGACTGTCACCCCGAAACGGACTGAGCAGAGTCACAGGTGAGGGAAAGTGTCAGTCTTCATTCTTTTATTTGGACTTTTTCCAAGACTTTGGGGTCGTTACTGCATCGCTTTAGTTGTTTGTTTGGTGTGGGGTTTTTTGTGTGGGTTTTTTGTGTTTTTTGTTTTGTTTTGTTTTTATCGAAAATCAACGCTTAAAGATTTCACAACAACCGCACTTAGAACTGATGACACGCTGATCTCTTTTTCGCTCAGGCTCAGCAGTCAATGGGTTAATCAATCAAGTCACGCAGACATTACTTCGTGACCACATGGTGGAAAGACAGCAACAACAACAACAACAACAACAACAACAACAACAACAACAAGAATAACAACAGCGACATCAACAACAACAGAAACATCAAGTGATAGAAGAAGAAGAAGAACAACAACAACAACAACAACAATAGCAGCAGCAGCAAGAAGAAGAACAACAACAACAGAAACAGCAACAACAACAACAGCTGCAGCAAACTCATTATTATCAAAGGGGGACAAAAAAGAAGAGGCTCAACAACAAGAACAGCAAATACTACAACAACTACAACAACAACAACAACAACAACAACAAAACAACAACAACAACAGCAGCAGCAGCTGCAGCAGCAGCAACAACAACAGCAGCAACATCCAGAAGAACAAGAACACCAACAACAACAGCAGCAGCAACCAAACTACCATCACCACCACTACCACTACCCCACATCCCACCCACACCCCACCCACCCACCCACCCACCCACCCCTTTCAGCCATGGGCTCTGGCAGCGTCTACATGCCCAGCCTCCCCACTCCCAGGACCCTCCGCATCTCCCTTACCTCCCCGCACCGGAAGCCCTCCCTCTATGACGTCAAACCGCCCGCCATGACGTCACAGGACCAGCAGAAGCCCAAGCTGCTCAAGCACCTGGTGACGCAAGAGCAGATGAACGACATCGTCTCCCGGCTGACGAGGCCCACCTTGTCCACGAAGCTCAAGTCCTCTCGTATGCACCCCACCGTGAGCTACGTGGACATGAACTCCTATCGCTGGGACCGTATGGCGCTCTACTCGGACTATCAGAAGCAGCTGTACCACTCTTCAGGCACCGTCAAAAACACGTTCAGGAAGTGCACGGGACAGCGGCGGGTTTTTGTGGGTTACTCTTACGTGTAGAATGTTGAATGTTGTTGGTTGTCGTGCGTGCAGGGTTTTTTTTGGGGCTGGCCCGGGGTGGGGGGGGGGATCTTGGGGGGCGAGGGGAAGGGAGTAGGGGGTTGGAGGGAACAGGTGGTCAGTCTAAACAGACCCAAACAGACAAGACAAACAAACAGACAATTGATGACGATGTGGATACTTATGTAGGTGTGTGCTCAGAGAAGTCATTCCACTCCTACGTGTAGAATGTTGGTTGTTGTGCGTGTAGGGTTGGTTGTTTTGGAGAGGGGTGGGTGGGGAGGGTGTAGGGGAGGGGGTGGGGGGGGGGGGGGGTGGGGTGCGGGAGGTCAGTTCAAACAGACCAGACAGACAAGCAAACAAACAGATAATTGATGATGTTGATGATGTGGATACTTATAAGTATGTGCTCAGATAGGTTAGTCCTACGTGTAGAATGTTGGTTGATGTGCGTGTAGTTTTTTTTTTTTTTTTTTTTTTTTTTTTTTTTGGTTGGGGGGGGGGGGGGGGGAGCAGGTGGTGATTTTAAACAGACCAGACAGACAAGCAAACAAACAGACACTTGATGATGATGATGATGATGATGATGATGATGATGATGTGGATACTTATACAGATAAGTATGTGCTCAGAGAGGTTTCAACAGGCTTGGATCATTACAGCTTGAATAACTGATCGATTGATTGACTGTGATGGATACTTTAATAGCGCCTGTCTTCTTTCAGAGACCGAGTTCAAAGTGGGTGTTTTTTTTCTGTTATTTTATTTCTATTTTACGAACACGGAGTCATTTATATGACAGGCTGCCTGCCGACTAAGAGCTGCTTTTGGGCGATCATCATTCGTTTCCTGTGTTATTCCAAAAGGTTTCAGTCACGCCGCGCGCGTACATACACACATACATGTATGCACGCACCGCGCGCGCGCACACACACACAGACACACATATACGCACACACACAGACACACACACACGCATACACACACACACACACACACACACACACACGCACATACACACATACACGCGCGCGCGCGCGTATCTTTTTTTTGTGTATAACCTTTTCGCCCCTTTTTCGGGTATGAGCATGCTGGGGTTGTTCTTGATTCCATGACCCAACGAAAGTCGATGTGGACGACAGGATCTTTAACGTGCGTTTTCACCAACCAATGAGCAAACAAAAACTTTCAGCTGTTTTCAGATTACAGGAAAACTCATTGGACTGGTTTTTTTTTTTTTGATTCGTCATTTGATAGAAAGATGGTGTGTGTGTGTGTGTGTGTGTGTGTGTGTGTGTGTGTGTGTGTGTGTGTGTGTGTGTGTGTGTGTGTGTGTGTGTGTGTGTGTGTGTGTGTGTGTGTGTGTGTGTGTGTGTGTGTGTGTGTGTGTGTGTGTGTGTGTGCATCTGTCGCTTTTGACAACCAGATAATGAAAGGTGTAGTTGCAACTTGGTAGATATGTTGTTGTTGTTGTTGTTGTTTTGAGACAAAAGATAGATTTGACGTTCCCCAAAACCGACATCTACTGTGTATTTGGAAGTTGTGAGATGTTGGTATTCTTTTTGACTAACATGTCAAGTATAACACTTCAGAAAAACACAGACGTTTATTCTTCGGGTGATTTCTTTTTGTTACCATAGTTTAATGTATTCAGTTCAAAACACTTTATCGTATGCTTCAAACCATTGAAAACAGAAAATTTTCTTCGGTCTCATTCAAATGTTCGTCAACAGATAAGTAAAATACCATTTTCTTTTAAAGATGAATATCCCCTACGCCTTTCCTTGCTTGCAATGCACACATCAATCATAAGATAAAAGGAAAACATTTAAGTAAAACAACAACGGCTAGGGCTGTACCGGTTGGGGTGTATTCCCGGGGACCGCTTCGGTAGCCGGATTGGCCTAGCTGGAGATGCGAACACACCAGTGGACCTTGCCCAATCTCCCCTATCAGTTAACAGAACATCCCTCGGTAGCCCAGCTAAATTGTGCGCCCTACAGCAACCTCCCACAACGCGACAATTTTCATCAGCATACTGATGTTGGTCGTTAAGTGAAAGAAGAAGAAGAACAACAACAACAAGAACAACAACAACAACAATAACGACCCGTAACTTTTATGACACATTTGTATCACACCTTTTAATGATTGCAATACCTTTCAACAATTGCAATGCACAACAGAGATAATAATAATAATAATAATGATCATAATGATCATAATAATCATAATAGTACTAATGCTGCTCAAAGCGCCTTACATCATCGAGCCAGATATAAACATAACATAAAACATTACAACAGCTCAATCCAATGCTTTCAAAGAATGAATTTTTAAAAAAAAGTATGATCCACCAAACAATAAAAATATTAAGTAAATGATGCTTAGATATTAAAAAGAAATACATTCCATAAAAACACACATTTTTTAGACACACACATACACATACTACTTGCCAGTAGCTCGATGGGTGGACAATAAGACGTGAGAAAAGACGTGTACTTCATTTGGAGGACATCAAAAGATCCCAAACCTTTCTTGGACACAAAGCGGGCGCTCATCCAGAGAATTCAGGAAGCAGTTTTCAATCAATCTTTCAGGTTGTCACACAGGCACCAAGTATCGGGTTCCTCTGTTGTAAAGACTCCACTTTGTAACAAGATAGAATATTTCTTTTCCTTTTTTTTTTTTTTTTTTTTAAAGATGATACAGTACAGGTGTGTAGAGTTTAACGACCCAAATTGGCTGACGCCCTCGTTAAGGTCACGTTTGTTCAGGGTTGGAGTGTTGTACTTATTTACTTACTTATTTTGGCCCTAGCACCCTCTGAAGCATAGACCATCACATAGAGGGTGAGGTTGAGGGTGATGGAGAAAGAGCGGTCACGAATGGTTCATGTAAATCCTAAGTTCTTCTTTCATGCAAAAGCACCTTGAGCTCATGGAGAGAAAGGGTGCTGTTATCATTAGTATTGGTAATAGTATTATTATCATTATTGTTGTTGTGTTGTTGTTGTTGTTGTTGTTAAAATTGGCCCACTTTTTCCTTTTTTTTTCTTTTTTTTTTTTAAGCCATAGTTGCATGTACGTCCGTGGAGCGCATTGTTTCGTTTTATTTTCTTTGGTTGCTGTGTTGTTCTCTCTCTGTCTCTGTCTCTCTGTCTCTGTCTCTCTCTCTGTCTCTGTCTCTCTCTCTCTTCGAAACGAAGTTTTCTTTACTGGCCAGAAAATAAGTAAACACACACACACACACACACACACACACACACACACACACACACACACACACACACACACACACACTGCACTCAGGTGGCCCCTTCCTTGCTGAGGTGAGCAGCTCAAATTTCACATGGTAAAACATGTTGCGACAAAGAATAACACAATACAATACAAGACAGTACAATTCAGTACGGTACGGTATGGCACAATACAACACAATATGATACGATACAATACAATACAATACAATGCGATACGATATGACACAACACAACACAACACAGCACAGCACAGCACAGCACAACACAGCACAACACAACACAACACAAAACAGCACAGCACAGCACAGCACAGCACAGCACATTACAACACAACACAGCAAAGCACAACACAACACAGCACAGCACAACACAACACAGCACAGCACAGCAAAACACAGCACAGCACAGCACAGCACAGCACAACACAGCACAACACAGCACAGCACAGCACAGCACAGTACAACACAACACAACACAACACAACACAACACGATACAGTGGATACAAGACAATACTGTACGGTTCGGTATGGTAAATAGGTATACAATACAACACAATACAATACAATACAATACAACACGGTACGGTATAGTACGTGACGTTACGATACGATGAGATTCAATACGATACAATACAATATAATACAATACAATATAATATAATATAATATAATATAATATAATATAATATAATATAGTGCAATGCAATACAATCCAATATGATACAATGCAATACAATCCAATACGATACAATGCGATACAATACAATACAATACGATACGATGCGGTATAGTATGATACGATGCGGTACAATACGATACAATACAATACAATACAATACAATACAATCTGATGCAACACAACACAATACAACGCAATGCAACGCTCACGGCGTGGAGAGTTCTCATGCCAGTTTAACCCACTTTACATCTTCATCCTAGCCCTTCGGATTATGTTGTATCAAAACCTTTACACCTTCCTCCTAGCCCTTCGGATTATGTTGTATCAAAACCTTTATATCTTTATCTATTATCTTCGGTATATGTTGTATTAAAACCTTTATATCTTCATCCTAGCCCTTCGGTATATGTTGTATCAAAACTTTTGTATCTTCATCCTAGCCCTTCAGTATATGTTGTATCAAAACCTTTACACCTTCCTCCTAGCCCTTCGGATTATGTTGTATCAAAACCTTTATATCTTTATCTATTCTCTTCGGTATATGTTGTATCAAAACCTGTATATCTTTATCTATTCTCTTCGGTATATGTTGTATTAAAACCTTTATATCTTCATCCTAACCCTTCGGTATATGTTGTATCAAAACCTTGATATCTTCATCCTAGCCCTTCGGTATATTTTGTATCAAAATCTTTATATCTTTATCCCAGCCGTTCGGTATATGTTGCATTAATACCTTTACATCTTCATCCTAGCTCTTCGGTATATGTTGTATCAAAACCTTTATAATTTCATCCGGGTCCTTCGGTATATGTTATATCAAAACCTTTAAATCTTTATCCTAGCCATTCGGTATATATTATGTTGTATCAAAACCTTTATATCTTCATCCTAGCCCTTCGGTATATGTTGTATCAAAATCTTTATATCTTTATCCCAGCCCTACGGTATATGTTGTATCAAAACCTTTAAATCTTTATCCTAGCCATTCGGTATATATTATGTTGTATCAAAACCTTTATATTTTTTTTCCAGGTCCTTCGGTATATGTTGTATCAAAATCTTTATATCTTTATCCCAGCCCTACGGTATAATTATGTTGTATCAAAACCTTTAAATCTTTACCCTAGCCATTCGGTATATATTATGTTGTATCAAAACCTTTATATTTTTTTTCCAGGTCCTTCGGTATATGTTGTATCAAAATCTTTATATCTTTATCCCAGCCCTACGGTATAATTATGTTGTATCAAAACCTTTAAATCTTTATCCTAGCCATTCGGTATATATTATGTTGTATCAAAACCTTTATATTTTTTTCCAGGTCCTTCGGTATATGATCGGTGTATCAAAGCCACACCATCGCGTTTCGTGAAGATATCAATCAGTCCCGCTAGGTTTTGTTTTGGCAACACCTGTTGCTGTTGCGAAAGTCATATGGGTTATATTCCCGCAAATTAGTTCTTAGCTCAGGAGAGAGAGAGAGAGAGAGAGGGTAAGGTGTGGGGGGTAGCAGGTATGGAGGAGAGCAAAAAAATATGTTGTGACAAAAGTCAATACAGTAGAACACGATACAATACGATACGATACAATACGATACTATAATGATAGCGATACCATACCACACCATACCATACCATACCATACCATACCATACCATACTATACCACACAATACGATACGATACGATACCTGTACGATATGATACAATACGATACTATAATGATAGCGATACGATACGGTACGATACCACACAATACCAAACCATACCACACAATACGATACGATACGATGCGATGCGATAACGATAAGTAAACGATACGATACGATACGGTACAATACGACACACCACGATACCATACCATACGATAACGATAGCGATACGATACTATACGATACGATACGATACCATACCATACCATACCATACGATGTGATTCGATACGATACGATACGATATGATATGATAACGATACGATAATAAAAAAAAAGAAGATAATAATGAATATTTGCACACCCTAACTCCGGAGAGTCCAGAGCGTTTACAAATTCAGTTAACACACATGCATTGATGCAGATACACTTCATCACATTCATTTGCCTATACGCATCACAAACTAAACAGGTCACACACACACACACACACACACCCCACACACACACCAGGCATTCATACCAATACAGCCCCATCCCTCTCACCACCTACCACCAACAATCGCAGACAGCCACACAGGGCGGGAAAACTAATCATAACATCTGTGGAAAAGGTGAGTTTTAAGAGCTGATTTGAACGAGGACAAAGACTGAGCGTGTCGGACAGAATAAGGAAGTTTGTTCCAGATGACAGGTCCAATGGACGAGAAAGCATGGAGTTTCTTTCGCTTGTTTGGTATGCGAAAAACGTGAGTGTCACAGGAGGAACGCAGAGACCGAGACGGAAAATAGATCTGGAGGAGTTCCTGAAGATAAGGAGGAGCAGAGCCAGAGATAACTTTATAACAAAAAAAAATATAGCATTATAACAAAGGAGAAGCTGTGGGTTTACACACGATGCGATGCCGAAGCTAAATGATACGTTTCGATAATTATGGAGTGACGGCCTAGAGGTAACGCGTCCGCCTAGGACGCGAGAGAATCTGAGTGCGCTGGTTCGAATCATGGCTCAGCCGCCGATATTTTCTCCCCCTCCACTAGACCTTGAGTGATGGTCTGGACGCTAGTCATTGGGATGAGACGATAAACCGTGGTCCAGTGTGCAGCATCCACTTAGAACACGTAAAAGAACACACGGCAACAAAAGGTTTGTTCCTGGCAAAATTCTGTAGAAAAATCCACTTCGATAGGAAAAACAAATAAAACTCCACGCAGGAAAAAATACCACCCAAAAATGGGTGGCGCTGTAGTGTAGCGACGTGCTCTGCCTGGGGAGAGCAGCCCGAATTTCACACAGAGAAATCTGTTGTGATCATATATTTTTTTAAAGAAAAGAAAGAAAAAAATACAAATCGATTCTATTACGATAGCAGTAGGATACGATACACTAACGATACGGTAGTGATAACAATACGACACGATAACGATAACAATACGATACGATACGTTAACGATAACGATACGATACGATACGATACGATACGATACGACAATGATAACGATAACAATACGATACGATACGATACCACACGATAAAAATACGATACGATACGATAACGATTGTAGATCTGTGGGATCATTAACTGTGGAAAAATAGAGCTGACTCGACTATAAACCTGTAGAAATATGGGTTAATTCAAAAGTGGGAATATAGAGTTGTGGAATCATGAACCTGTGGGAATATAGACATGGGATTATAAACTCTGGGATTATAGATCTGTGGGTTCATGAACTATGGGAATATGTAGCAATTGGAATATGAAAATATGGGAATGTATAACTTTGAGATAATCCAAATGTGGGAATATAGAGCTATGGGATAACGAAACTGGGAATATAGAGCTATGGGATATTGACACTGTGGGAATATAGAGCCGTGTGCTAATAAAATGTGAGGATATATACATGGGATCATAAACCTCTGGGAATGTAGACCTGTGGGACTCGACCATAGACCTGTAGAAACATAGACATGGGATCATAAACCGTGGGAATATAGAGCAATGGGTTCATAAACTGTCTGAATGAAGAGCTATGGGATAATTAAACTGTGGGGATATAGAGCTGTGGGATGATTAAACTATGTGAATATAGAGCTGTGGAATTATAAACTGTGGGGATATAGAGCAGTGAGATCATAGACTGTGGGGATATAGAGCTGTGAGATCATAGACTGTGGGGATATAGAGCAGTGAGATCATAGACTGTGGGGATATAGAGCTGTGAGATCATTGACTGTGGGGATATAGAGCAGTGAGATCATACTGTGGGCATATAGAGCAGTGAGATCATAGACTGTGGGGATATAGAGCTGTGAGATCATAGACTGTGGGGATATAGAGCTGAGGAATAATAAACTGTTAAGCTATAAAGCAGTGCGTTCGTAATCTGTGGGAATATAGAGATGTGGGATAATGAATCTGTGGGAATATAGAGCTGTGGATTCATAAACTGTCTGAATGAAGAGCTATGGGATAATTTAACTGTGGGGATATAGAGCTATGGGATGATTACACTTTGGGGATATAGAGCTATGGGATAATAAACTGTGGGAAAACAGATCTGTGGAGTGGGATAATTAAACTGTGTGAATATAGAGCTATGGGATAATAAACTGTGGGAATATAGATATGTGGAGTGGGATGATTAAACTGTGTGAATATAGAGCTGTGGGATGATTAAACTGTGGAAATATAGAGCTATGGGATGATTAAACTGTGGGGATATAGAGCTATGGGATAATAAACTGTGGGAATATAGATATGTGGAGTGGGATAATTTAACTGTGGGGATATAGAGCTATGGGATGATTAAACTGTGGGGATATAAAGCTATGGTATAATAAACAGTGGGAATATAGATCTGTGGAGTGGGATAATTAAACTGTGTGAATATAGAGCTATGGTATAATAAACTGTGGGAATATAGATCTATGGAGTGGGATAATTAAAATTGGGAATACCGAGACAGAGACAGTGACACATAGCGACACTGACACAGAGACAGAGACAGAGAGACAGACAGAGACAGACAGAAACAGAGAGAGGAAGAAACACTGAGACAGAGACAGTGACACAGAGCGACACTGACACAGAGACAGAGAGACAGGGACAGAGACAGACAGAGACAGAGAGAGAGACAGAGAAAGAAATACCAAAACAGAGAGACAGAGAGAGAGAGAGAATACCGAGACAGAGACAGTGACACAGAGCGACACTGACACAGAGACAGAGAGAGGAAGAACTTGTACCGAGACAGAGACAGTGACAAAGTGACAAAGAGTGACACTGACACAGAGACAGAGAGACAGAAACTGATCGTATCTGAATTTTATCGTGAATTTGTCTGTCGATTCCCCCGATCACAGCGACTTGCCTGCGGCGGGTTTGTGTGACAAGTTTTATTAACGGCCAACTCGCATTTCTTGCCACACAGTGCACAGAGACAGAGAAAGAAATACCGAGACAGAGACAGTGACACAGAACGACACTGACACAGAGACAGAGACACAGAGAGAGAAAGAAATACCGAGACAGAGACAGTGACACAGAACGACACTGACACAGAGAGAGAGAAAGAAATACCGAGACAGAGACATTGACACAGAACGACACTGACACAGAGACAGAGAGAGACAGAGACAGAGGAAGAAATACCGAGACAGAGACAGTGACACAGAACGACACTGACACAGAGACAGAGACAGAGAAAGAAATACCGAGACAGAGACAGTGACACAGAACAACACTGACACAGGGAGAGACAGAGACACAGACAGAGAAAGAAATACCGAGACAGAGACAGTGACACAGAACGACACTGACACAGAGACAGAGACAGAGAGACAGAGACAAAGAAAGAAATACAGAGACAGTGACACAGAACGACACTGACACAGAGACAGAGACAGAGAGAGACAGAGACAGAGAAAGAAATACCGAGACAGAGACAGTGACACAGAACGACACTGACACAGAGAGACAGAGACAGAGAAAGAAATACCGAGACAGAGACAGTGACACAGAACGACACTGACACAGAGACAGAGACAGAGAAAGAAATACCGAGACAGAGACAGTGACACAGAACGACACTGACACAGAGACAGTGACACAGAGACAGAGAAAGAAATACCGAGACAGAGACAGTGACACAGAACGACACTGACACAGAGACAGAGAGACAGAGAAAGAAATACCGAGACAGAGACAGCGACACAGAACAACACTGACACAGAGACAGAGAGAGACAGCGACAGAGAAAGAAATACAGAGACAGAGACAGTGACACAGAACGACACTGACACAGAGACAGAGACAGAGAGACGGAGAAAGAAATACCGAGACAGAGACAGTGACACAGAACGACACTGACACAGAGACAGAGAGAGACAGAGATACAGAGACAGAGAAAGAAATACCGATACAGACAGTGACACAGAACGACACTGACACAGAGACAGAGACAGACAGAGGAAGAAATACTGAGACAGAGACACAGAGACAGAGACCAACAGAGACACAGAGACAGACACTGGAGACAGTGACACAGAGTGACACTGACACAGAGACACAGAGACAGTGACACAGAGTGACACTGACACATAAACAGAGAGAAACAGAGAGACAGAAACTGATCGTATCTGAATTTTATCGTGAATTTGTCTGTCGATTCCCCCCATCACAGCGACTTGCCTGCGGCGGGTTTGTGTGACAAGTTTTATTAACGGCCGACTCGCATTTCTTGCTTGCCACACAGTGCACAGAGACAGAGAAAGAAATACCGAGACAGAGACAGTGACACAGAACGACACTGACACAGAGACAGAGACACAGAGAGAGAAAGAAATACCGAGACAGAGACAGTGACACAGAACGACACTGACACAGAGACAGAGACACAGAGAGAGAAAGAAATACCGAGACAGAGACAGTGACACAGAACGACACTGACACAGAGACACAGAGAGGCAGAGACAGAGAAAGAAATACCGAGACAGAGACAGTGACACAGAACGACACTGACACAGAGACAGAGAGAGATAGAGACACAGACAGAGAAAGAAATACCGAGACAGAGACAGTGACACAGAACGACACTGACACAGAGACAGAGAGAGACAGAGACAGAGAAAGAAATACCGAGACAGAGACAGTGACACAGAACGACACTGACACAGAGACAGAGACAGAGAAAGAAATACCAAGACAGAGACAGTGACACAGAGCAACACTGACACAGAGACAGAGACAGAGAAAGAAACACCGAGACAGAGACAGTGACACAGAACGACACTGACACAGAAACAGAGAGAGAGACAGAGACAGAAATACCGAGACAGAGACAGTGACACAGAGCGACACTGACACAGAGACAGAGAGACAGAGACAGAGAAAGAAATACCGAGACAGAGACAGTGACACAGAACGACACTGACACAGAGACAGTGACACACAGATGGAGACAGAGAAAGAAATACCGATACAGAGACAGTGACACAGAACGACACTGACACAGAGACCGAGACAGACAGAGAGAGACAGAGGAAGAAATACCGAGACAGAGACACAGAGACAGAGACCAACAGAGACACAGACACGAGACAGACAGAGACAGTGACACAGAGTGACACTGACACAGAGACACGAGACACAGAGACACGAAACACAGAGACAGAGATAGTGACACAGAGTGACACTGACACATAGACAGAGAGACACAGAGAGACAGAAACTGATTGTATCTGAATTTTGTGGTGAGTTTGTCAGGTGATTCCCTCGATCACAGCGACTTGCCTGTGGTGGGTTTGTGTGACAAGTTTTATTAACGGCCGACTCGCGTTTCTTGCCACATTTTGCACGGCCGACCTCTCGCGCACAGATGGCTCTTTATGTGTGAACGGTAAGGGAGTGTCGGTTTTTCTTTCAGGTCTAGTTGTGCTTGTTGTGTATTTGTGTATCGTTTGTGCGTTGTTTGTCTTGTGTGCTTGCGTTGTGGTTGTGCGAATTGGAGACGTTAGATGAAAACAACTATCAGGCAGTATAATCATTTTCCTCTCTCTCTCTCTTTCTCGTGTGTATGTGTGTGTGTGTGTGTGTGTGTGTGTGCGCGCGCGTCATCATCCGTGCTATTGATACAGTGGGAAGGTCGAATATCACACAGGAGAGAGAGACCCCAGTACTTGCTGACTGAGTCACAGCAATAGCTTTCAACAGTGCCTGCCTGTTCATTCATGAATTTTCGCTAGTAGTGCCTGCACACGCAGGACATGTCACCTGTAAGCCCCCACGCCCCCACCCCGACCCACCCCCACCCCTTACCTGACCCCCAAAAGACGCGTCCACATGACATGAAAGGCTGGTATTGTACAGGTTCATTTTTACATGAAAGGTAGCTGTTTACAGCCACTGTTTACATGAAAGGTTGGTATTGTACAGATTCATTTTCACATGAAAGGTTGGTACCTTGTACACACCTTGTTTCCGCACGAAGGATTAGTGTTGTATACTTTTTGCTTTCATGAGTTGTTTGGTATGATACTCTCTGTGGCTGCCTTCACCTCTACACTCCATCTCACAACGATCAGCATCGGATCCACTCTGTTTACGCATACCCAGATTCAAACACTCGACTGTTGGCCGCCGTTCTTTCTCTGTCTCTGGACCTTGCGATTGGAATGAACTTCCTCTTTCGCTTCGTCAAGTCTCCACACTCAGCTCTTTCAAGTCTGGACTTAAAACCCACCTCTTCTCAAAATAGCCTCCCTTGCCTGCCCTTCCTTGTCTTTAGTTTCTATAGTTTTAGAGTTATGCATGCGTGTGAATGACTGGTGTGAAAGCGCTTTGATTTGTCTCTGCACAAGACTCAGCGCTATATAAATACCATTATTATTATTTATTGTTATTATTATACACTCCCGCTTTACGTGAAAGCTTGGTGTTGTACGCCCCGTGCTTACATGACAGATTGACAGCATACATTCCTTGTTTCCATCAAAGTTTCACAATGCACACCCTTTGTTTACATCATTATTATGTCGGTGGTGTACATTCCTTGCATACTTGAAATGCTGATGTCATGATGTTACGCCTGTGAAACTTGGACAGTGTACCAACGACATGCCAAGAAGCTGAACCACTTCCACACAACATGCCTAAGGAAGCTACTGAACATCAAGTGGCAAGACAGGACCCCAGACACAGAGGTGCTTGCAAAAGCCACCCTTCCCAGCATCTTCACCATCCTGATGCAGTCCCAGCTTCGCTGGGCTGGACACGTGGCGCGCATGCCAGACCATCGGCTGCCCCAAAGGCTCTTCTATGGCGAGCTGCAACAAGGGAAGAGATCACACGGAGGTCAGAAGAAGCGCTTCAGAGATTCTGTGAAAGCATTTGATATCAACCCTGACTCCTGGGAGGAATCTGCAGCGGACCGTGACAAATGGCGCGCTGCTGTGCACAAAGGTGCCAAGTTGTGCGAGGCCTACAGGACTGCTGCTGCTGTTCAGAAGAGGCAGGTCAGAAAGTCACGGGCAAACAAGCTCCCTGACAATGATATGCCTGTCTTTGTCTGCCCCAACTGTCAGCGAACATTTCGTGCGCAGATTGGACTATTCAGCCATCTGTGCACTCACAGATAGATTCATGAGCATCCCCCCCCCCACACACACACCACCCTCCCCCCATCCCCCAGCTGGATGACAACGATGGTCATCATTGATCTCGATGGACACACACCACCACCACTTGAAATGCTGTTATGAAAAGTGGAGTATTGTACATTCTTTGCTCACAAGAATGGTTGGTATTGTGCGCTTCTAGGTCGCATGAGCGGGTCTGGTTTATCTATTTATGTATTCATATATTTATTTATCTATTCATTTATTCGTTTTTGCTGGCCCATCATCAGCACCGTTTCAGTGGCACTACTCCCACGCCGCCCATTCCGAGTCCCCCGTTGCACAGCAACACCCGGGTTCGTCTGTCGCAGTCCCAGCAGTGGGGCAGTCCAAAGAAAACTGATGATGATAGGCCGCCAGGAGGTCATACACCAGAGGAGACCCTGTATTGCTAGGCTGGTTGAGAGTCCCGCTCCCCTCACCCCCTCCCCACAGTGGAGACCTGCCGACATGTCCCTCGCAGTAGTGCAGTGCCCCTTATTCGTTGGTTGGCTGGTTGACTGGTGGATTGACTGATTCATCCATTGATCTGGTCGTTCATCCGTTTATTTAGATATCTTCTTCTTTTTTCTTTTTTTTTCTTTTTCTCTCGCTGACGAAACGAGTCATTGGCAATTTTAAGAGGACCAAAGAGTAAGCATTATCACATTTTCATATTCAGCCCTCTGGGCGAAGGATAAAAGAAAAAAGGAAAAAGATTAATGAAAAATACAAATTATAACACGTGCACAGATCATATCATTACAAACACGTCCGTCACCTCGTGTTTTACCTCCTCTTGAATGACAGGAGGTGTGTGTGTGTGTGTGTGTGTGTGTGTGTGTGTGTGTGTGTGTGTGTGTGTGTGTGTTCGTTCGTTCTTTTGTTTAACGATTTTAAACTGATGCTCGGCAGTATTTGAAATTTGAACTGTTGTACTTCTCAAGATATACCTTGCTGATGCAAGTTTCATCTATACTTCAAAGGGTAAAATCTTTATTTCTGTGTATGTTTTTAAAGTTGAAGCATGAACTGGAACACCAGTTGCAAGCTAAAGTGCTTTACTATCCACACTTTGTATTTTGTAACATGTATTTTGGTGCGTAAAAGAATACCTCTTGTGCATAGGTTAGTTTTGAGCGTACTCGCGATGTTGTTAGGTGTATGCGTACAGACGCATCCTAATCCCTAGCTTTTGTCAAGAGGTATTCTAAGTGTAGATTCCATTTTAGATTTATAATGCGAGATATACGCCAAGGAATTTTACTACTTGTTTATATTCAATCACTGACCCACCTATTTCAAAAGTAGGTAATGCGTGTGGGCCACAACAGGATGAAACAGAACCGTGCAAGATTTTTTCTGGTTGCAGAATCAACCCATTTTCTGATATTATAGTTAGTCAGCTGATTTAGTTCTTCTTGATGCAGCCTCTTTGCATAATTTATGTATCTAAGAGGAGTATGTTTATTCATTAATAGTTTTATCCATATGCATATATCGTCTGCATATTGTACCTTTTCAGCATTATTTGACAAAGATTGTAAAAGATCATGTGTCAAGATGTTGAAAAGTATTGGTGCAATTACTGATCCTTGTGGGACTCCCATGTCAAGTGATCTGGAGTTAGAGTAAGTATTTCCTACATTTGTTTGGATTATCGCTTAAAAGAAAAGATTTGAAATGATTAAATATGCAACCCGATAAACAGATTAATTTTTATTTCATAGAGTAATCCGAAATACCATACTTGGTCATATGCTTCTTTTATGTTTAAAGAAAGTGGCTAGCACATTTTGTCTACGAGCAAATTGATGTTTGATCTAGTAAGTAAGTTTAACTACGTGGTCAGCCACTGTTCTCTTTTCTAAAACCTGCTTGATTAAATGGACTTATAGTTTGTGTGTGTGTGTGTGTGTGTGTGTGTGTGTGTGTGGTTGTTGTTGTTGTTGTTTGTTTGTTTTCCACAGTAATGAAGAAACCTATTTAGCACAATTCTTTCCATTAACTTCCCAACATATGAAGGCAGAGCAATTGGTCTGTAATTGTTTCTATCAGTTTTTTGTTTGCCTTGTTTGAGGAGAGGAACCACTATGAACTGTTTCCATAAAGTGGGCAAAGTACCGCTTGACCAACAAGATTGAATTTGATTATGTAAAAATCTGAGGAACTTATTCGGTAAATGCTTTAACATTTCATTTGAAATGGCGTCTGGTCCCACAGACGTTTTTTTTTTCTCCGGTACCAAGTGAATATACAGCTTCCTTCATTTCTATAAAAGTGATTGGGGCATTTGTATAATGTTTATAGGTAATTTGTGGATCATCATATTTTTCGTTTGCTGCTTCCTTTTTCCTTAGAGGTCTTTCTTTGTCTGGCAAACCCTATGTACAACTGAATTTTGCAAACATCTGCAAATGCTTCAGCTTTTTCAAAAACTGTTGAGAAATCTTTATTTTCAAATTTTATGTTGTAAACAGGATTTACACTTTTTTCATTACTTTAAGTTTTCTCCAGACTTTGAGGATATCTTTTTTTTTTTCCTCCGAAACATCTTTGTTACATAAAATCTGACCAGTATACCTACTGTGATTTGGCCTGTGTCAACATCCGGTTGATTTTTTTTTTTTCAATTTTTTTTTTATCTCCTTCATTTCCGTGTGCGTCACCACTGAGCTTATAAATTACTGAGCTCGATGGGCCTCACTGGCACGAGTTAATACTTTCCCAGTCACACTTTGTTGCCGGAGAACACACTGCGGTGTTTCGTTTCTGTACAGAGAAAAGACGGGGCAGGTGATTTCTCTTCTTTTTTAATGGCACATGTACATAAATGCTGACTTATCTAATTAGATTATTCAACGCAAAAGCAGCAGACTATTTCGCCGAGAAAATACACTACACATTTTAACGAACTTAAAAAAAACCCAACAACAATCATTTATATTTTTATTTATCTTTTTTAAGTGCATATTACATGTGAGTCTTGAAGGCCTTGCCTCTCTTGTTTTGGTGTGATTTTGTAGATGTTTCTGTGTCACATATGTGATTTATTAGCAGCCCTGAAAGAGAATAAATCCGCTGGTAGATTTTCAGTGCGTCACACTTGCCTTGCTTGCTGGATAAAAGGCGTTCCGATCTGCGGGTTACTGTCCAATTTTGTTGGAGATTGTTGCGTCAGTTTCAGTTTCAGTAGCTCAAGGAGGCGTCACTGCGTTCGGACAAAACCATATACGCTACACCACATCTGCCAAGCAGATGCCTGACCAGCAGCGTAACCCAACGCGCTTAGTCAGGCCTTGAGAAAAACAACAACAAAAAACAACAACAAAAAACAAAAAACAAACAAACAAAAAAAACGGGCGAATAAATAATAGATAAGCTTGCATAAATAAATAAATAAATAAAAATTATAATATAGAAAAAGGTAGTAGTAATAATATTAGTAATACTAATAAAATGATAATAATAAAACATAAATAAATAAATAAATAAGACAACAATGGTGATAAATAAGCGAATAGATGTAAAATATGAAGACACACATTCACACATACACCCACACATGCATAACAGAAATGCACCAAACATGCAGTTTCACATATATGAAAGCACAGTCAGATACATATAAACGTACATGAGCTCCAACACACACACACACACACGCATTACCGTGCACCTCCTTTACCCCCCTCCTCCACACACTCATTTCTAGTCTAAGTATCGCAGCTTCCACGGCACACACACACACACACACACAAACACACACTCACAGAGATGAACACTTACTTGTACAAGCACATATGAAAGCACAGTCAAATACATATAAACGTACATGAGCTCCAACACACACACACACACACACACATTACCTTGCACCTCCTCTACCCCCTCCTCCACACACTCATTTCTAGATCTACGTATCGCAGCTTCCACGGCACACACACACAAACACACACTCACAGAGATGAACACTTACTTGTACAAGCACACACACATACGCCCATATCTCCCACCCCCAACCCCGCACATACAAAGATATATATATATATATATATATATACACGTTCCAATATCCTGTTGCTCCCACAGTGTAGGCATGCATACACTCACATACCTCATCCTCTACCCCACCTCCCTCCGCACTCCCACCTCCCCTCACACACACACACACACACACGTACACATATCTCTCCTGACACTTGTGTACACTTTCACTCTCGCGCATTCACAAACGCACTCAAAAGCACAGACCCACACATACACGCAAACACACACAGCCACCACTGACTGGCCGCAAGAGGGATGGGAAAAGATCTCTGATGCCAAGAACGTGGCGTCTAGTGTGTTGCTCGGTCTATTGTAATTGGAAAGGCCCACAGAGACTCTGTTCCGTTTTGAAGAAATTTGCGCAATGTTGGTTTGGAAATGATGCCGATATTTGTTTGATTTGCAAAGCATCGTGCTCTACCTTTCATGTTAGACTTGCGGCCGCTCCCTCTCTCTGCTTCTATTTCTTTGAGGCGATCGATGGTGTGATGGCCTTGTACCTGTTCTTTTTGGTATTCTTTGACTTTTCTGAGGATTTCCGATTTTCCTTGATGTAGGCTGCTCGTTGGTGTTGCGTTACCAGCAAGTCTGTCAGCTCGCTCATTTCCCTTAACACCTGCATGTCCCGGGCAGTATGACCATGTGAGTTTTTTAATCTGAAAGTTGCGCATTGCGTTATGCCACTCTGGGCTTCCCATTCCGTTTTCAATTTTCTGTATGAGGTTCATTGAGTCGGTTAGAATCATGGCATGTTGGTTTCCGGGCGTATGGATGGACGATAGCCACTGGAGGGCATGTGTCACAGCTTCAACTTCCATCGTTAGGCTGGAGGTTGTGACTTTGTAGGCAGCATTCTCTTCCCAAATTGTTTTTCCTTTTTGTTTCGCAGTGAATCCCCAACCAGACTGGTCTTTGGTGACTGAGCCATCTGTGTATATGATGATGTCCTCTTCTTTACTGTTTTCTTCTATAAGCAGCTTCACTTCCGCATCAGTTTTGCCCTCTGGCCATTCCCGACAATGTCTTCCTAGAGTGGGTGAAATGACTGTGTTGAATAGATGGTTGAGGTTTTCGGGGTTTTTCTCCCATTCTTTTGTTTCTTTCAGGTCTTGTAGTCGGCATACTAGCTGGATTGTGTCTTCTGCTTGCCCCATCCATGATCTTCCTCGTCCTAGACGGCTGCCTTTTGGTTCTTTGACTGCGTCATGCAGTGGGTTTTGAGGGTTTTCTAATGCTTTGAAGTAGGTCTTGACCTGTTCTAACTTGTTTCTGGTCTGCACTGAAGGAAGGTCAAGCAGGTATCGCATGGTTTCTGTGGGCGTGTCTTTTGTTGTTCCAAGGATCAGCCTCATAGCTTCATTTTGGACTCTTTCTAATTTTAGGAGGTTGCTTTGAGACGGTGTTGTTAGCCCAAGTCCGTAGTCGATCACACTGAGGACGAGTGATTGGTATAGCAGGAAGAGGTGGCGTTGTTCAATGCCTTTGGTTGCCATTGCTTTTAAGACTGAAAGGCCCTTTTTGCATTTGAGAACAGTATTTTCCGTATGTTTTCTGAAGGTCAGCATCCTGTCGAAGTGTATTCCTAGGTAGCGTAGGCATTCAGTTTTCTCAATTTGAATCCCATCGAATGACACAGAAGGTGGTGATTTGCTCGCGGTTTTGTTGTTGAGGGTGCACAGCAACGTTTGGGCTTTCGCTGGATTGATGGAAGATCCTGTGTCTTTGCACCATTGAGCAATATTGTGTAGTTGTTTCTGGACGGCTTCAGTTCTTTCCTGAGCATTTTTCGAAGTTTTGAAGACCAGGCCGTCATCCGCAAGGGTAAGCACCCGTGTTGCGTCAATGTCCAGCAACAAACCAGAATCATCAATATGTAGTTCGGCACATTCTCGAAAGTTTTCTTTCTTTCTTTATATATATATATATATATATATAATAAAATGGATACACTGGTATGTATGACCATCAGAACAGCAGAGGTAACTGCTTTCCCGACTATCCGGGCTAGAATTTGATTGTAGTGGAGAGCCAGTGTCCCGTGCCCAAGTTACATCCCCACTCTCTCGGTTTTTAGGACGGTTGGCGTTGGGATGGTTCCCAAAGGCCAGCTAGCCCCCACTGCTGCAGCACTAAGCGTCAGTGCAATTTTGCCTCCTACTTCGAGAGTCTTAGTCCTTCACAACAGACTATAAGCTGTAAATGATTTCCCATCGCTATGGGGAAACCATTGATAATATGACAGCTCTCATTTTGTTGTTGGCCCAACTGTAAACTTATATCAATCTGTGATGTAAGCTGAGCGTTGGCCTAACACAGGTAAGTCAGTATACACCCAATACTGTCACTGCATTCCGTTCAGTGTATCGTGTGACAGTTGTTGGTCACGTTTCTCCACAAATGCACTGCTGGTTGATGTTTCTTTCCAGAGAACTAGGGCATGTAATCACCTCCCTTTTGTTTCCCTTGTTTTTCTCTCGCCGAGTTCTTTTCCTGTTTCAGTTTGGGCTTTTTACGACCGTCTGGAACGGGTCAGTAAATACAAAGTTAATGCTAATTAATCTCATACATAGTAATCACAGCAACAAAGCGATAAGCATAGTAAGAGAACAGATGAAAACTAGTACCATACTATAATTAAAACAACGATGTACATGGTTAAAACCAGCTGTTATTCAACAGTATCTAAAATCAATGCACAATTATATAATTCACATAACCTCGCAGAAGGGATAAGGTAAAGAGAGCCAGTCAAATTGGCCTGCATAATCAGTTTCCGAGGCACAGTCGAAGCGTTGAGCCGTGTCAGCGGCGCGCTATTGGCAGGCGTTGTTGATGGCTTGTCGGCCGGGGACAGTCTTGGTTCTGTTATAGACACTAATGTCTCATTTCGGAGAGTGCTGCGTTGTTAGAGAGGGTGACTCAGCCCTGTGACGACTTTCACAACTCTTTCGTAGTCCGTCGAACAGAAACTCAATCAATTCTCGCGAACTCGCACGTAATTGGCTGGATTATCTACTTTGCTTACTGCTTCCGGGTCACAGGTGAGATCTGTGTTTGCCTCCGTCCACGTTTCACTTCCGTACATTCCAGTTTGATGTGATTTGTTTCGTTTTGTTTTGAAGCACGCTATAGTTTCCTAGATCTCGTGCCAACCCATTTTGCGTCGGATGCAACAAAACGTTGATCGGCGGATTCACAACGTCTTCAAACGTATGCTGTCATGGATTTCGACAGCGATCTGAAGTGCAGTGGATCAGTAGGGATTTCCTTGTGAATCTGGAAAACTTAATCGTAAGTTCGGCCGATAGACTAAGGGGGGGTAAAAAGGGGAAAAATAAGTAATTTTGATACTTCTTCTTTCCCTTGACTACCGCATTCATCATTGTGAAGATTCTGTAGACCATAGATATACTCTCTCTCTCTCTCTCTCTCTCTCTCTCTCTCTCTCTCTCTCTCTCTCTTTGTTATTGTTGTTGTTGTTACTTGAAATTAGGGAAAATGTGATTTTGTTTCGAATTTTATATTAATTTACTACAGTTTGACAATGTTTTAATACTCATTTAAAAACTTTATTGATTGAAGTTTTTGAATCAGTCATTATCAGTGGGATTTCAGGCGTTTTGTCAAAGACAGCAGTTGAAGAATACCAACAGAAATGAGGATAATCTGGCTAGGTCAGTTGATGCCATTAATGAATTACAGGGGAAAGTGATTAAAACAAACCGATTTCCGGGGTTCTTTTTTCTTTCTTTTTTTTTACTCAGTACACAAAACACATATATATAAATTATATGTGTATATGTATATATATGTGATAATATATATATTTGATAATATATATGATATATGACTGATATTGATATGATACTTGTATGTGTATATATATATATATATATATATATTGTATCTGTGCATATGATTATATACAGATATTATTATTATTATTATATAATATATATATTGATGTATTGTATTGTATTGTATTATTCTTTTTGTCACAACATATTTCTCCATGTGAAATTTGGGCTGCAGTCCTCAGGGAGAGCACATTGCTACAGTGAGAGCGCCACCCTTTTTTTTTCGTTTTTTTTCCATGTGCCTGCAGTTTCTTATTTTTCCTATTGAAGTGGATTTTTCTTAAAACATTTGCCAGGGACAACCCTTTTGTTGCCCTGGGTTCTTTTATGTGTGCTAAGATAATATATATATTGATATATATCTGTCTGTCTGTCTGTCTGTGTCTCTCTCTCTCTCTCTCTCTCTCTCTATATATATATATATATATATTTGTGTGTGAGAGTGTTTGAAATACTTATGTTATTCTGTGTATATCATTGACACATATATTATCAATGTGCAAGTGCTCTCTGGTGAATTTTATCCAGAAATGTCAAGATCAACTGGTGTAATTTTGCAGATTCTTTAACATATTTTTGTTGAATAGCTTTAATTCCTTTGGAGTGGACCTTGTTGCTTTGAACTGTTATGACTGAGTCCTAATGTTTTTTGGTGCTTTTTTTCCACAGCAGCTTGTGTTAGTGAGAAAGAAAAAAAGTTGTCCAGTTGTGAAGTATTCAACCTTTTGAGCAATGTGCTATGTTTATTTGTATTTCATTGTTGGTATTGTAAATTAGTACACAATCAGGCCTATATACACTCTAGATTGTGCCTATTATTAGTTTATATTATTCTCATACTGTACCTATTATTAGTTTATATTATTCTCATACTGTACCAGTTATTTATATTATTCTCATACTGTACCTATTATTAGTTTATATTTTCCTCATACTGTACCTATTATTAGTTTACATTATTCTCCTGCTTCCCCCAACCCCTCTATTGTTATTAACTAATTGAGGGTTCTTTTTTTTTCACGTGTTTCTTCTTCTTCTTCTTCTTAATCCTCTTCTACTTTTTACTATATGTGTGAAATATATAGACTATTAGAAACCCTTGCCTTCTTCTTCTACTTCTTCTTCTTAATCCTCTTCTTCTACTTTTGACTGTATTTGTGCAATATATAGACTATGAGAAACCCTTGCCTTGTTCTTCTTCTTAATCCTCTTTTTCTTCTACCTTTTACTGTATTTGTGCAATATATAGACTATTAGAAACCCTTGCCTTCTTCTTCTTCTCCTTCTTCTTAATCCTCTTCCTCTTCTACCCTTTACTGTACTTGGGGTATATATAGACTATTAGAAACCCTTGCAATAAAAGTTAAATGCATGTTTGTGAGAGAGCAAAGAGCGAAGGTGGGGGGGGGGGGGGGGGTGGGGGGGTGAGGAGGAGTGAGGGAGGGCCTGGGGGTGTTGTAATGGCTGCTTTAAAGATGTTCATATTACAGATGCAGAACTGAACTCACACACACACACACACACACACACAAATCATAAGAATTATTTGAAATTGTGCCTTTAATTTCTCCAGGTGAACTGGCCAGTCCTAGATGATAGAACACACAGAACTACATCTCAAAGAACTGGAGATCACAGCTGTCTAGATTTCTGCTTTAGTAAGTACAGAGCTGTAATATTTGAGTGTGTGTTTGTTTTGTTTTGATGTTTGCTTTTTTCTTCCTTTTCTTGAAATAATGGTAGAAGGCATGTTAATTATTGTAAACACTTCCATTTGAACTCTTGGTTACATGCAGTTATATGATTAATTTTGTCTTCTGATGTGAAGATTGTTTCTGTAAAATGTACTTGAATTCCCTCATAAGTAACAGTCTATGAGACAGCACTTTTTCCTGTGGTGAAATAGAGAATGCAAACTGTGGTTTTTCACAGAGTATCAGTTATATGTCATACAAACACTTGACAAGCAAGACTGATTTCCAAGTGTAGAATTTAGTTGATGCTACTATAATGGTAGGTTGCAGTGTTTTCCTGCTCCAGGGGTTGGCATTGTTGTTATCCTTGACCTTTCAGACAAGGGTGAAGGTTACAAGGGTCATTATCTCCCTTGTGTCATCTGCTATACATATTGGCTTATTATTACATTTACATTTTTGTGTTTGATGAGGGATTTTGTGTTGCAAATCACTTACATTTTGGCCTTTTTCACTGTGTTGTGTTGAGTCTGGTGATGTATTGCATATGAATTTGTAATGTGTGATGTGCAGTACAAATCTACCGACTGCTATGTTTTGAGTGTAACCCCCCTCCCCCACCCCAAAAACAACAACAACAAATAAACTAAAACAAAAGCAAAACATTTTGAGCGTAGCCTGCCCCATCAAGTTTAAGAATGCTACACTGTAGTGTTGTGCTTGCATTAAAAATGCCATGCTGAAGTATTAAGCTCTAGCACTGATTTAGAACGATAAGACAAGTACATTTTGAAAAACTGATACAGTACAAATCTACCAGCTGCTACGTTTTGAGCGTAGTTTGAGATCAGCTACTTTGTGAGTACAGTCACAGGCTATCTATAGAAGTCATTAAGAAAAGAGTGTACATCTGTACATACTGCATACTGTGTCAAACACTTTTCATGTACGCTTTTCTAATATATATTTCTTTTTCTTTTTTTGTTTGTTGTTATAAGTGTTACTGAACTGCGTGTTATACTTAGAATCAGCAGGTTTTCAAACAATGCACATCCTACTTTGGACATGGATTGTGAGCAGTGTATTGAATGTGAGGCTTACTGAAAAATAGTTAAAAGCATAACAACCCTTTTGAATCACAAATGCCCATTTTGAAGTTCTTTTTATGGCAGAGGTCTGTTTAAAAGGATAACCAACCTCATGAAGCACAAATGCCCATTTTGAAGTTCTTTTTATGACAGAAGTCTGTTTAAAAGGATAACCAACCTCATGAAGCACAAAGGCCCATTTTGACTTTCATGTGGCAGAGATCTTTTGACTTTCTTGTGGCAGAGATCTTTCAACATTCAAATATTTTCAGTCACACGAATGTTCATGCTTGAGAATAGCTCTCGTTACTGCTGTTGAGCAGTACAGTACAGCATTCTTCCCTGTGCAGATGGAATGGCAAGGGGGCGTGGGGGGTGTCTTTCAGACTAAAACACTGCCCTCACCAGCTATAAATCCTGAACAATAAATTTCCCCTTTTCTGTTGCTCTCTCTGTTTCTGTCTTCTTTTTTTTTTTTTTTTTTTTTTTCTTTTCTGTCATCTGTTCACTTTCTGTGTTTTTTGTTGTTCTTTTTTGCACCTAGAATGTGTGAGGTGCTCAATGGCTTTTGTGTGTGTGTGTGTGTGTGTGTGTGTGTGTGTGTGTGTGTGTGTGTGTTGTTGTTGTTGCTTTGTTTTCTATGCCTTTTGTTATGTAATACTTTGTAGGTTATGTGTAATTTTCTTAATGTTTAGGTGAGTACTTTTAATCCTCTGTTCACAAATAAACAGAATGTTCAACATCTTGAGTATGTCCTAGGTTTTTGTACATGGGTATGTCTACAGTTGTGCCTACTTTTGTTTTCAACAATTTCAACCAAGGTGTGTTTTGTGTGTGTGTGTGTGTGTGTGTGTGTGTGTGTGTGTGTGTGTGTTTTCTTTGTTTTTCCAAATCTGAGAGGATCAGTTGGTTTTTTTTGTGTTTTAGTTGTTGTTTTTTGCCCTCAAAGGGCTCTGAGTGTTAGGCTGGGCTATAAGCAACAGTGATATGGCTATGAATAATATGCAAGGTCTATGGGAGTAGTGGTAACTTTGTTACATGTGAGCCTTCAGATCTTTGCCTCTTGTTTTTCGTCGTATTAATCAATTTTTGTGACCAAAAATGTAGGTGCTATATTGATGATTTGTTGCTTTATTAGTGTAACTCAGTTAGGATGTTTGTTCAGAGTACTTAAGTTAACTTAAAGCATTGAAGAGATGGATTCTGCAGGTCGGTCTGTCTTCCGTCTACTTGTGTTGTCTGTCTGCCTGTTTCCCCACTACCCCTTCCCTGTGTCTATCAGTGTCGTGGCTCTCTGTCTGTCTATGTGCATGTGAGTGCTTTGACTGCACAAACACATGATCTCACTGTCTTTCTCTGGCTTACTCTCTGTCTCTCTCTGTCTGTCTGTTTGTCTTTCTCTCTCTCTCTCTCTCTTCTTTCTGTCGGTCTCTCTGGGACTCAATATTTCATGAATTAAACTATTCGGGGGAAATGTAAGGATCTGTACTGTCACGGCTCATTGGCGATCGTTGTATGTGTTCATGTGCAACTCTTTTACACCCCTTCTCCCCCATTCTCTCTCCTTTCTCTCTCCCCTCACTCCCTCTCCACCTCTCTCCTTCACCTCTCTCTCTCCTTCGTGCGAATGCACGTGCATATCTGGGGATATGCTGTGGCATGTCCCTTCTCCTGAACATTTTTTTTTTTTTTTAACTCTGAGCGAGTTCAGAAATCTATCTGGTTTGGAGAGAAAATTCCCCTGGGTAGTAGTATAGGGAGTGGCAGTCATCTGCCTAGACCTCTCGGCCTTTTTATGTCCCCATCAAATCTTCATCTTTTCTACTTCCATCTTATTTTATTTATTTATTTTCATCTTTTGTTTGTTGTTGTTGGGCGGTGTACGCAAGTACACTTCTGCAAGAAACTTTGTTTTATTCATCTTAGTCAAAAAAATTTTCTTTTTATGTAGCCATGTACCGAGTGGTTCTAACAGGGTACGGACGGTACAAAAGAACTAACTAAATGAGGATTGAATGAAAGGATAGATGAGAATTCCCGCGCACAGGCCAGGAACATATAGAGGCCAGTCACAAATGGGTTTTTCTATTGTTTTATTTACAATAGTTATAAGAACATAAAAAGAGAAAACTAAGAAGAGAAGACTGAGAAGAAGAACTAAGAGAAGACAGTGCCTGGAATGACACAAATAAATGTCATTAGCACAACATGTCGGCACAAGTGAATAGTAAAGCACATGTGTACATATTACATGGAAAGACTACCACTTGGAAATGCATATTTGTGAAGACCAAACACTGACATCAAATGACATTTCTAATACATTTAAATAGCGCAGTTAAAGTGATTGAAGCGATGCTGACTTGGTGAAAGTACACCGACAGTATAGATTAGGTAAAGCTTATACCATGTCAGAGTGACTCAAATGAATCAGTTTATCATGTAGCACTATACTGGAGTAAGCCGTATAGGAGAGAGCATGGTAACTAAATTACAATTAACAGACTGATACATATCAGGTGGTTTTAACCAATAACTGATATTAATCAAACACTATCTTGTAATCATGACATAATACTACACACACCTTAGAGTACTGAGCACACTGTAGCAGTACAACTGATATTAGCATGTAAAATAATACATGAATAATAAACAAGATAATAGAATCAGTGGCTTTGATATTATACTGGCAAACTGATAGACCAGATAGTAAGTGAAGAACCATCATGGCTTAACCATTAAGTGGTGAATGAACTTTATGCACTCACTAGAACATTCTGGAACAAACTATCTGTGTCCAGAGACGTCATTGACTGTGACGTTAAGAAGAATCAAATGGAACACTGCTCCAAGCATATGACGACATGGCAATTATTTAGATCAATCATAGCCGAGCTGTGACTAACATATCAAAGCAATAACTGGACATATTCATATGAACACAAGTACTGTGTCGAACAATACAATTTACAAATCAACACATTCTACACACTAGTACTTACAGCGATACGTAGCGAGGTGTCAGCGGTTGTGAGAACAAACACACTCATACTGCCCGCGACACAGCAAGAGAGAGAGCAGGCTCTGGTCAGATGACTGACCAGGTATGAAATGACCATTCATCACTCACTGTGCCAATTTATACAGGTTAAGCGAACTACAAAGACAATCACGTGTGCTGCAAACCAGATCGTCACTAATCAGCCAAATCAGACAACAAACTGTGTTTGTAACAAGGTGTTCATTGACAGATTTCTTAATGATTCCCAAACTGATTTTCGTCGGATAAGTTGCAAAAGAAAGAGCTGAACACCTACTTTATCATGAGTATAAAATGAAGTGTTGATTATTTAAGATGAATTTATAATCTTAATTTAAGTCACCTGAACAGGGTCAGTTTTAACGAGCTCGTCGCGGAAAATTACAAACTGCGTTAAATCAGTTTAACGTAGGCAAACATAATTGGAATAGATTTAAAGATGAAACTGCGACGATTCTGCCAGTATATAATACTTGTAGTTTACTGATCTGACAAAAGAGTTATTAATTAATTACGGTAGAACAGAAACACAAGTTTCCGCTCAGCCAATGACGTACCGCGATGCGACACTGGGCGAGACTTGAGTAGGCTGTCTGGCGAAAACAAAATGATGTAATCGGAGTGACGTCACACAATACTGGGCGCGGGTAAGGAGGGAAAACTGTTATCTGCCAATACAGCTTGTGCGTGAGGCAAACTAATACAGCTTGTGCGTGAGGCAAGTATTGGTCACATTAAGATGGTGTTGGTGTCAAGGAGATTTTTGAAGTGCATTCCATGTTTGTGCAACTGGGTTAGCCAGTGAATTTTTTCTAATGTTGGTGTGGTAGTGTTCTGAACAAATTTTCTTTACTGAGTTCCTTGTACTACGCTTATCATTGTCCGACATTCTAAAGATATGTCTTGCATTTACATCATTTATGTTATTTAATATTTTATAGGTTTCAAATCCAATCAAATCGCCTCTTACTCTTCTACCTTTTAGTGAATGTAGATTTAAATATGTTGTAAGTCTTTGTTGGTAACACATATTCTTGCATTCTTTTAATAATTTCGTTGCTCTTCTTTGGACCCTTTCTAATGCTATAGATCGTCTCTTAAGGTATGGGTGCCACACAATATTACCATATTCCACATGCGATCTAACTAATGCTTTATATAAATTGAGAAATGTATCTTTGTCTAAGTAATTGAAGGCTCTCTTAATTACACCAGTCATTTGATTGGCTTTATTTATAAAATTATCAACATGTGTATCAAAGGAAAGTTTATTGTCAAACATTATTCCTTGGTCTTTCTCACTATGGCATTTCTCAATATTCTGTGTCGTGTTTTCTATTTTCATATGGTAATTTTTATTTGGATTTTTTCCCTATGTGCATTACTTTACACTTTGAAACATTAAAATAAAGGTTCCATTTGTCAGACCATTCTTGTAAGATAAGATAAGAATAACTTTATTATCTCCAACTGGAGAAATTGGGTCAGGTGCATTATCACAACATAGACAAGTAAACAACATGGGGACCATAACTGTAAAAGTCAACAACAGCTTTTACGAATATTACGAAGATACAAATGTAAAAAATATCACTTACACCGTTTCATACATACATCCACCTACTGCAGGTAATAACTAGTATTCTTTATGTAAAAACAGAAAGAATTAAGAAACATTATTTGAATATAATTATAAACATAGCCTACTATGCTGCACATTGATTATAATAGACAGATAAGATAAGAATAAAGATAAATTGCGGAAAAACGCAACCAGATAATCAGCAACCCCCCCCCCTCCCCGCACACACACACCCCACCCCACGCACGCTGATTACTTGATTAAACAAGAGTAATAAACATATGTTCTCAAATAAAAGTATTTCACATATTCGCTTTTAAAAACATTGCAATTAATTATTAAACAGAAATATATTTAGAATATGGACGTTAGCATTAGACATATTCCATTGTACATTCATCCTGCATATTGCACATTATACCTCCTACATATTGCACATTCATTATAACCAACTGTCACGTTTTTAAACTCGGTAAACACCCACCCACCCACCCACCGACACCACAACTCGATCAAGGTACAGCTTATCATGCACGGACTTTCACACGTCTCACATGAGAGTGCGCGCGCGCGCGCGCACACACACACACACACACACACACACACACACACACACACACACACACACACACACAGAGTTCTCAAGAATTTAAAAGATGGATTGAACGTGGAATAAAAGTCTTCAGAGCTCTGGATTTCAACTTAAAAGTTCTGTAGCGTCGTCCTGATGGCAACAGCTCATAATACTTTGCTAAAGTATGGGTGTCGTTAGTTGCTATGTGCCTGCTTTTTTTAACCACGCGACTTTCATACAGCTCTTGTATACTATCTTGTTTCACTCCCACAATTTTACTGCATACACTCATGACATCGTTCAAAACACGTTTACTCCTCACTCCCAAACTTCCATACCAGCACATAAATGAAACTGTGAGCACGGACTCGATACAACATCGATAATAACTTTGAAGAATATTTGAATTTATACCAACATTTCTAAGCTTCTGTAAACAAAAATTCTAGATTGACATTTCTTATGAATGGAATCAACATTTCTGTCAAAAGTCAGCTTATTGTCTAAGATGGTCCCTAAATATCTATATTCATTGACCCTCTCCACTGTTTGACCATCAATAACAAGGTTAGCTACAGGCAAGGGGTCTTTCCGAAAATCTATTAACATTTGTTTTGTTTTCAATACGTTGAGATCCAGATAGTTTTTCTCACACCAGGAACAGAACTTTTTAATTTCACTGAAATAAATAGCATCAGAGTTGGACAGATCTTCAATTGCTGAATCATCAGAATATTTTATGACAGTAGTTTCCTCCGTGCCTCTGCTGTCATTTGTGTACAGTGTAAAAAGAACAGGGGACAACACTGTACCTTGGGGTGCACCAGTAGAAGTAGATTTTAGAGAAGAGTGGGCAGAATGAAAGCGGACGGACTGAGTTCTATTGAGAAGAAACCTTACTATCCAAAGAGTAAGCTTCGGATCAACATCCATGCCTAGCAGTTTTAGGGCAAGGAGATGAGGTTGTATTATGTTAAAAGCAGAAGAGAAGTCAACAAAAAGGATACGAACAAAAGATCCCGTGTTATTCAAATGAAGGAAAGCATTATGAAGGAGAGTTAGGATAGCATCGTCAGTACTTCTTTGTGCTTTATAAGCAAAGTGAAGAGAGTCAAGCTGCTGTTCAGTGAAAGAAAGAAGATGTCAGAGAATAATTTTTTTCAAAGCATTTCATCACTACTGAAGTCAGGGCAACAGGACGGTAATCATTTAGTGTGGCTGGGTTCTTTTTCTTGGGGATAGGACAGATAGTAGATTTTTTTCCAGATGCTGGGGACAGAGCAGTCCTTCAGAGACCAGTTGAAAATTTTACAGAACACGTCACACAACTGGGAAGCACATGTTTTCAGTAATGTTCCACAGATATTGTCGGGGCCAATTGCCTTCGTGACATTCAGTTTTAAAAATAAAGATTCAACAACTTTTGCATCAATCTCAAAGTCTTCACGTGGGTTCCTGTCTTTGATCTTTTCATGCAACTGTGAGATAACACTATCCAGTTCCCTTCCCAGATCATTCCTTTCAAAGCGACAGTAGAAATCATTCAGTTTATTTGAAAAATCAGCCTGTTCATCCTTTTTTTTTATTTCACAAGCTACTGTTTTCCTTTTCGTTTCTCCAGTGATAATTTTTAACCCATCCCATGCATCTGCCATTTTTCCTGTCTGAAACTGTTGCTCTACTTTTGATTTGAATTCCCTCTGTCCCCTTCGTAATTCACCTCTAAGCTTCTTTTGTATCAGTTTCCTATCCTTCTTGTTCCCTGACTGAAACGCTACCCTTTTCTCGTTTAAAATTGTTTTGAGAGACTTTGAGATCCATGGTTTGTTGTTGGGGAAAAGTTTAATTATTTTTGTCGGAATTATCATGTCTTCACAGAAACTGATATAAGATGTAACAACATCAGCTGCTTCATGAACATTCTCACATGGGTCAGTCAACACACTCCAATCAGTACAATCAAAACATCCTCTTCAGTTCATCCACACTCTCTGACGTCCAAACTTTCACACTCTTTTTCACAATCGGCTCTGTCCGTATCTTTGGTCTGTAGGCTGGGATTAAATGAACAACATCATGATCAGATACACCCACTGGTGCAAGGGGAACAGATTTGTAGGCATTACGAATGTTCCCATAACACAGCATGTAGTGTATATAGATCAGTTTGGAATGTGTGATTGTTGCGTGCATCACCATAAATTTTAGTGTCATCTGCAAAAATTTTACAATACTTTGTATACAATCAGGAAGGTCGTTTATATATATTGTGAAAAGTACTTGTCCAGGAATACTGCCCTGTGGAATACCACTGATTACGTTTGCACAAGTTGACTTTTCTTCTCCTATCTTAACTAATTGTGTTCTACCTGTTAAGAAGCTTCTTGTCCAGTTCAGTAAGTTACCAGTAATACCACACAAGGCTAATTTTAATAACAGTCTTTCATGTGAGACAGAATCGAATGCTTTTTTGAAGTCTAAATAAATTTTGTCAATAGATGCACGGATTCGGTTGTGTGTGTGTGTGTGTGTGTGTGTGTGTGTGTGTGTGTGTGTGTGTTGGTGTTAAAACTTCAACAGTGTCATTTTCTCTGAAAATACTTTGTTGTCTAACACAAAATTTGGCACAAAGATAGGAAAAATTCTCTTCTTTCCACTCATACTGTTTTGGGGTTGTTGTTTTTTTAATGACAAAAAATAAACCCACAGCAGTAAGTCACAGATGAGGCTTGAACTCACGTCTTACCATTCATCTGTACTGAATACTGACCGCTTTGCCACGGTTGCTGCTGTGCATGTACACTTTACTTACTGCTGCTCTGTAGCTGCCTAGGTTGTTTGTGTCTCCCATTGTGATCACGTGGGACTGCTGTGCACTTGGACAATTCTGGAGCAGACATTTTCTTTGTGCACTTTTGGATAGTTCTGAACAGAAATTTTCACACACACACACACACACACACACACACACACACACACAAAAGTAGCGTTAAACAATACAACGAGGAAATTCACTGTGGCTGCATTTGCATTTCCACTAGACTGATGTTTAGACTAAATACTTTCATTAAAAAGAAACACAGTCTTTTTTGTGATTGAATCATTTGAATACATTGTGTTTGTGAATGTTTCCACTGACCTTTTCACAGGGACTTCAATTGCTCGAGGACGGATTTTCTTGAAATTCTTCCGACACTAACTGGAAGGACATAGCATGCGGGGTAGGAAGGGGGATGAGGATGAAACAAAAGTATCCTCTTGATGCAAATTTAACGCTGTATTGTATTCTGTTCTATTCTATTCTATTCTATTGTACGGTGCTGTATAGTGATTACTCTTTTGTCACAGCATATTTCTCTGGGTGAAACTAAGGCTGCTCTCCCCAGGGAAAGTTGCTATAATGAGAGCGCCACACCTTTTTTTCTTCTTCTTTTTTTCTGCCTGCAAGTGGTTTTGGCTTAGTTTTTTTCCCGTCAAAGTGGATTTGTCTGCGGAATTTTGCCAGGGACAACCCTTTTGTTGTTGTGGGTTCTTTTACATGCACCTAGTACATGTTGGACACAGGACCTTTTTTATCATCTCATTCGAATGACTAATGTTAATTTCAGCTTTGGACTATATATATATATATATATGTATCGTTATTTGTGTGTATCTCTCTCTCTCTCTCTCTCTCTCTCTCTCTCTCTCTCTCTCTCTCTCTCTATATATATATATATATATATATATATATACATATATATGTATGATAGTGGTGTCCGACTATGACTATCAGAACAGCGGAGGAGGCAACTGCTGTCCCGACTATTTGGGCCAGAATTTGACTATAGTAGAGAGTGTCTTGCCCAAATCTCTCGGCCAAGAGGGTTTCAGTCGGTATTTGGATGGTTCCAAAAGGCCAACTAGCCCCCCAAGGCTGCAGCACTAAGAACCAGTGCAATCTTGCCTCCTAGTTTGAGAGTCACAGTCCTTCACAAAAAACTGAGCTGTAAATGATTTCCCATAGCAGTGGAGAAACAATTGATCATACAGCTCTCACCATATAATTAAAACAACCCACTCACAGACATGGCAAACCGATATGTCATGGGACAGCCATTTCATACGTTTTCAACCCATTTTCCATCATCCGCATTTGAGTGTGTGTGTGTGTGTGTACGCGCGCGCGCGTGTGTGTGTGTGCGTATGTGTGTCAGTGTGAGCGAGCATGCATGCTTATGTGCATTCGCATGTGAGCTTGTTTGCGTGTGCATTCACATGCTTGTGTCTGATCTGGATGCAACTCAGCGTGCATTTGCGACGTTTAATCCACGTGCAAACTCGTGTCTGTATCAGTGTTTCACCCGATGCACGTGTTGTTTCATGTACGGCGTTATGTATATGTGTTGTTTCATGAATTAACGGTGTTTAATTATATATATATATATATGGTGGTGTTTCATGAACGGCGTGTTATATATATATATATATCGAGAGAGAGAGAGAGAGAGAGAGAGAGATTATAGTGTTGTTTCATGTACGGCGCTTAAAGCCCATTACATAGGGAGTTTGTGCCATGTAAGCACTATCTATCTATCTACCTATCTATCTATCTATATATATCTACCTATTTAATAATAATAATAATGGTACTTATATAGCGCTAAATCTTGTGCATAAACAAATCAAAGCGCTTTCGCACCAGTCATTCTCACGCAAGCATAACTCTAAAACTGAAAAAAACTAAAAAGACAAGGAAGAGGCAGGGAAGGGAGGCTACTTTGGGAAGAGGTGGGTTTTAAGGCCAGACTTGAAAGAGCTGAGTGTGGAGACTTGACGAAGCGAAAGAGGAAGTTCATTCCAATTGCAAGGTCCAGAGACAGAGAAAGAACGGTGGCCAACAGTCGAGAGTTTGAATCTGGGTATATGTAAGTGGAGTGGATCCGAAGCTGATCGTAGTGAGCGAGATGGAGTGTAGAGGTGAAGGCAGCCACAGAGATAGGAAGGGGCTGATTTGTGAATACATTTGTAGCATAGAGTGCTGATCTTGTACTTTATTCGGTGTGAGACAGGGAGCCAGTGGAGATGTTGCAAAAGAGGAGTGGTGTGCTCAGATCTTTTCTTTCTGAGGACGAGTCGGGCAGCAGAATTTTGTATGCGCTGAAGGGACTGAATGGATGAAGCAGGCAAACCAGACAATAGAGAGTTACAGTAGTCAAGGCGAGAGAGAATGAGAGAAACGACAAGTCTAGATGTTGCGTCAGTGGACAGATATTTCCGGATGGAACTGATGCGCCGCAGTTGACAGTAGCAGGATTGACATGTCTGATTGATAAATGTTTGCATGGACAGTGTGTTGTCAAGGACAACGCCGAGGTTCCTGACTGAAGTGGACAGAGGGATGGATGTACTGCCAAGTTTGATTGTATTAGTTGTAATGGAAGAGAGTTTTTGTTTAGTTCCTATGATCATTGCTTCAGTTTTGTCCGCGTTCAATTGTAACTTATTTAGTGTCATCCAATTTTGAATATCCAGGAAGCAGTTAGATGTTTCTTGCAAGAGCGACAACAGTTTTTCAGGTGTATCACTCTTCTGGAGTTGAGTGTCATCAGCATAAGAATGATGACTGACATTATGGCGGTTGATAATTTCAGCGAGAGGAGCAGTGTACAGTGTGAAGAGCACTGGGCCTAAAACAGATCCCTGTGGGACTCCATGTTCAATTTTAACGGGTTCAGACTGGAAATTATCAACAATGACAGACTGGAATCGATCAGTGAGATAAGATTTGAACCAGTTTAGAACAGTGCCGTTGATACCAAATGTAAAATGAAGACGGGAAAGGAGGATTGAATGGTCTATCGTGTCAAAGGCGGCTGACAAGTCGAGAAGAGTGAGAAGGGAGATCTGTCCTGAGTCGGACGCTAGAAGTAGGTTATTCAGGATGTGGAGGAGAGTGGTTTCGGTGCTGTGGTCAGCACGATAGGCAGACTGAAATGGGTGGATGAGATTGTTGAAACAAAGGTGATTGTTGAGCTGCTTCAGGACAGCTTTTTCAAGGAGTTTGGACAGGAATGGAAGATTAGAAACTGGTCGATAGTTTTTCAAAATGTTTGAGTCAGGGTTGGATTTCTTCAGAAGAGGCCGGACTATTGCAGTTTTGAAAGTGGATGGAAACGTTCCAGTGAGAAGGGATGAGTTGACAATGTTGGTGATTGTGGGGAGAAGCTGTGAGACACACTGAGAAAAAACTGAGGCTGGTATAGGATCGAGCTCACAGGATTTTATTGTCATTTCTTTCAGGATTTCATGGACATCTGTTTCAGTTAATGGATTAAAGGAATGGAGAGGAGTGCCGTTGAATTGAGGATCAGGATGAGTAGGTTGGAAAGGCATTTGGTCTAAGATGGTACGAATATTCTGGACTTTGTCAAAAAAAGAAAGAGGAGAAGACATTGGGGAGTTCAGATAAAGTGTAGGCAGAAGGAAGAGGAGTCTTTTGCAGTGCCGAGAAGATTTGACATGATAGTGTAAAGAGATTTGGTGGATGTGGCATCGAGAACTTGAGAAGAAAAGAAGTTTGTCTTCGCTGATGAGATCATATGTTTGACTTTATCTATTTGTTTTCGGAAGATTTGATTGTGGACTTTCAGTTTTGTTGATCGCCATCGCCGTTCCAATTGACGACGTTTGCGTTTTGCAAGTCGAATGTCTTGTGTGTACCACGGGGCGGAAGGTCTATCAGGGAGCATGCGGGTAGTGGGGGGTGCATGTTCATCCAGCAGTTGAGAGAGGACAGAGTTGTAGTGTGTAGAGACATTGGTGTGGGAAGAAATTTTGGAAAGGCGTTCAGCAGCTTGAGAAGAAAAAGTGTTAATGTTGATGGATTTCAGGTTGCGACGAGTAACGGATTTTTTGGTTCTGGTAGGTTTTGAAATATTAAGCAAGAATAATACAGCAGAATGGTCGGAAGAGAGTTCGTCAGTTACAGTCACTGACGCAATCATAGCATCGGAGTCACGTGTGATGAGCCAGTCCAACGTATGGCCAGATCTGTGTGTTGGTTCTGTAACGAGCTGAGAGAGAGAATGATTGGACAGAGATAGACATAGGCGTTTGACATCAGAGGAAGTTTGGTTGTTGAAATGAAAATTGAAGTCTCCGAGGATGATAAGTTTGTCAGAACGAAGGTTGTAGTAATCAAGTAATGTTCGGAACTCATCGTGAAACAGAGAAGACGTTAGGTTATTTTTACGACTAGGAGGAGGACGATAGAGACAACAGAAGATGATTGAGTGACCGGGAACATTGAGAGTGACTTCGAGCATTTCAAAAGTGTTATGTGGAAAGGCATGGTTATGGGAGAAGGAAAGGGAAGACTCCAAGATATTTCTATAGACGATGGCGATGCCACCTCCACGAGACAGTCGAGGAAGTGACTTGGTTTTGTATCCAGGGGGGGTCAGTTGTTTAATTTTGGGTTCGTGACCTTGTAATTTCAACCAGGTTTCAGTGAGAAATACGATATCAAAATTATTTTCAAAAATATAATCAGAAATATAGTCAGTCTTTTGATCAGGGCAGACAGATTGAGCATTGAACAGGCAGGCTAGAAAGAGATCAGGGGCAGGCTGAGAGAAATCTAAAGGTGAAGCAGGTGAGTCAGACAGACAGGCAACGGAAGGAGACGATGGTGACTGAGCAGTGGAGGACAGTGGGAAGGCAGAGAAAGGTCCGGGAGTTGAGACAGGTGTGGAAGGGGTAGAAAGCAGACCAGGGTTAATCACGGGAGATACACCACATTTTGGAACAGTGTCAGAAAGGACAGTGTCACGGGAAGTAAAGGAGTCAGCTTGAACATGAGTGTTGAGGTTGTCGTTGACAGTCACAGCAACAGCAGGGCTGACATCGGAGACAGGACGATCAGTGCTGGGGACAGAGATCCACAAACGGCGAAGTCTGCCCGCTCTGGTTCCTCTTTTTGTCTTTGCTCTGCCGATGCCCAGGCTGATTATTTATCTCTCTAACGCGCATCTGTATCAGTGTTTCATGTGCGGCCGCGCTTAGAGCCCATTACTCGGGGAGTTTGAGCCATGCACTATCTATTATTATATTGTAATCATGTCAGTTGTTGCAGGTTCAGAATGACGAGCACCAACTGGCCTCGACGAACAGACCCCAGAGGTCCGATTCTGGGCCTACTCCTGATTCTGGCAGGGTTCACTGTATACCGCAGCCTCCTCTTACTCTGTCCACAGTCGCATCCAATTGTGTATGAACGACAGTCTGCAGACTCCCCCCCTAATTGTCATCCAGACCATGGTGGAAGGTTCGGAATCGGAAACAGAACATTTACAGAATTGCGCCTGGAAGGCCTGGAGGTCTTACTGTCCCGGGGCCCCAAGGGGTGGTTCCGGGTGAACTGTGACCAGAACAAACAACTCCGTAAGGTGTCCATCTCCGCCTCCGCAGGGAACCTGAGCTTCTACATCTATAACACAGCGTCTGAAGACAGCTCGGCCACCAAGCGAGCAATCGGTGGCTGGTATTTCGAGCAGGACGAAATCGCCAAGTTTCTGTCAGTGTCGGGTCACCTTCCTCTCATCGACGTGGGCGCAAACTTGGGACTTGTGGCCCTTCAGGCGGCGATGCAGAGGAGACAGGTGGTGGCGCTGGAGCCCATCAATCAAAACGCGATCCGCCTGTGTCGCTCCGTTCTGGACTTTGGCCACGCCCCTTTGGTGCAAGTGATCCGGAACGCGGTGTCTTCGGAGGAGGGGAACGTGACGCTGGCAATGGCTTCACCGGCCGGCAGAACGCGCTACGAAGTGACCAGGACAAAGACGTGGGGCTATGAGCCGACAAACGCCTATGCCATTCATCTGGATCGTCTGCTGGAGATTCTGCCGTTCAAGAGGGCGGCTTTGAAGGTAGGGTTTTGGGATATGGAGGGGCGTGGGGGGCAGGGGGCACCAATCAACTGAACCGTTTGCCCGAACAAGAGAGAACGTGGCTATATCTAGTTCCATCTCGGTCAAATAGTGTCTGTGCCCGGTGGATTAAGCTGTGGAGTGTTTGTATGTCTTGTAGATAAAATGACCAACACTCGGCTTATATCACAGATTGACATAAGTTTACATTTGGGGCCAACAGCAAAGTGAGAGCTGTGTTATCAATGGTTTCTCCAGTCAATGGGAAACCATTTACAGCTTAGTCTTTTGTGAAGGACTATGACTCTCAAACTAGGAGGCAAAATTGCACTAGCTGTTAGTGCTGCAGCCTTGTGGGCTAGTTGGCCTTTGGGAACCATCCCAACGCCGACTGTCCTAAAACCCTCTTGGCCGAGAGAGTGGGGATGTACTTGGGCAAGACACTCTCCACTATAATCAAATTCTAGCCCAAATAGTCGGAAAAGCAGTTGCCTCCTCTGCTGTTCTGATGGTCATGATCGGACACGACTGACAATCATATAGATAAAATGTACGTTTGCTGACGTGGCTCGGAGTCCGAGTGTTCCTACCAAATTCGAAATGTTCCAATCCAAGTTCATGATTTTTCCTATAAACACTTGACAGGGGTTGGCATCTCTGTGGGCACCTTCCCTGTAGTGGAAACCACCACCACGTCAATATATACATAGCAGCAGTTTCCGTGAATCTGAGGACACAAGCTCCATGTAGCCATAGAAGTGAAAGGAACTCAAAACGGAGCTCAGGGCATGAAAAGCCACAGAGTTTGAAACATTGTTTCTGTTGTGAAGATGAGAATGATGACGATGCTGCAATGGAGGTACATTTTGGTCTTGGTTTTGGTGTCGTGTACTGTACCATGTCAAACGGATGACAATCCGTAGATTTGTTTTGTTGACCAAACGTCGCGACTGACTCAGTGCTGAGACGCGTCTGCTACGCCGGTCGTCTTCTCAGCCAGTCAGCGCTATTCCCTGCCTCAAGCGCTGAAGAGTCATTCCTTTGGCCAGTGGCTGACTTGACGGGGTCTGTCAGGGCTTAGCGGAGCTGAGCTTGTCGCAAAATTTGGCCAACACAGAGCAAAGCTATAGGCACAGTTTACACCGCTTTGACATGACAAGTAAGCTGTTGTTTAACCAAACGTTTGGGGGTGGTTGGGAGGGGGTGGGTATAATGCAAACTACCTGTACAATGTGACAGTGTTGTTCCCGGCGCTTCCTTTTGCTTAACACATTTGTGACCTCCCTTGCATTCTTTTCGGATCCCGGATCAATAGGGGAAATTGGTTTCTATCGATTCTTTGTCTTTCCTCCCCCTTATTGTTCTTGCTGATAGTCCAGCCGAACGCAAGGGCCATATCAGGACTGCTCTCCCCCTTATGAATCATTTCATCTATATTATTTGTATCTGTTGATTTTATTCCTCTGTGTAGATCTTTGCACATTCATTTTGGAATGAAGAGTTGTTTAGTTGTTACATGCGCTTGTTTTCCTCCACAGATATATATGTTGGAATTTAACTCGATCCAAGTGAAGGCGGTATACCAAACACATCACTGCCCCTGTGTCAGTGCTTGTCTTTCTCCACAGATATATATGTTGGAACTTAACTCGATCCAAGTGAACACCAAACCGGCACATCACTTTCCCCGTGTCAGTGCTTGTTTTCTTGACAATGCTCGGGTTATATAACAGCTGACCACTCGTGCTTAGTACACAGTTGTGGTCTCTCGTGCACCCTGTTTGGGGATCCCCAAGCATACGATGCAAACTGAATATGAATTGTTTTATATAAGTATTGCATTGCATGTTTTTTTTTTCTTTTTCACAATATAATTCATTGCCTCATTTTCTCCCGATGTATTATCATTCGTGGACAGCTATAGGAAGTCGTTGGATTGTGAATTTTTTCTCAGTTATGATTTAAAGCACCACCATACTGTTATTGATGTCTCACTTACCATGGGGGCTTAGTCTTTTGTGAAGGACTATGACTCTCAAACTAGGAGGCAAAATTGCACTGGCTCTTAGTGCTGCAGCCTTGTGGGTTAGTTGGCCTTTGGGAACCATCCCAACGCCGACTGTCCTAAAACCCTCGTGGCCGAGAGAGTGGGGATGTACTTGGGCAAGACACTCTCCACTTTGATCAAATTTTAGCCCAAATAGTCGGAACAGTTGCCTCCTCTGCTGTTCTGATGGTCATAGTCGGACACGACTGAATATCATATACACCATGGGGGTTAGGGGTTGGGGTGGGGGGTGATACCTCAGTGCCATTGCTGGGAAATGTGACGAGTCCACAGGGAACCAGACGGTCGTCATATTAGGCACACGATTGACTCTCGTCGGCACAGAGAATGAAAGTGCCCCCCCTCCACCCCCCCAAACGCTGTCTTTGAAGAGTTTATATTGTTCCTTTCCCTCCATATATATATGTGTGTGTGTTCAGAAGAGGCAGGCCAGAAAGTCACGGGCAAACAAGCTCCCTGACAATGATATGCCTGTCTTTGTCTGCCCCAGCTGTCAGCGAACATTTCGTGCGCAGATTGGACTATTCAGCCATCTGCGCATTCACAGATAGATTCATGAGCATCCCCCCCCAATCCCCCCCCCCCATCCCCCAGCTGGATGACAACGATGGTCATTATCGATCTCGATGGACACACACCACCACCACCACCACCATATATATGCCCCTGACCGCTGTCGCTGGAGGATGCTGTGCTCTAGTGGCGTAAAGACGTTTGAAAACAAGAGAACGCTGGCCATTAAGCAGAAGCGTGAGCGAAAGAAGCAGGGCTCAACTTCTGGAGACGTTTTCCCTTGCAACACATGTGGGAAGTGCTGCGCACCCAGAATCGGCCTCTTCTCCCATATGAGGACACACACCGACAGATAAGCCTGCTTGCTTACTCATCCGACGAGAGACTCTATCTTATATATATATATATAGAGAGAGAGAGAATAGAATATGTCTTTATTACCAAGTGTACCGGGGTCACAAGGAATATTGGGGGTGGGGGGGCGGGATAGTACATAACAAGATACAAACATAAATCGAAGATCATACACAAACACAGATACAGTAGAAATTAGGATATATACAAGTGCATATCAATATAAAAACTTGTGCATACTAACACACACACACACACACACACACACACACACACACACACACACACACACACACACACACACACACACACACGTTTGAACAAAAGCTGAATATTACATGTGGATGGGGCTGTTGACTAGATCTTCCGGTTGATGGTTGTTGGTTGCACAATTCTATTTACCACACTGGATTTGTTCGAGAGACAGGGCATGACTGCTTTGGGGAAAAAGCTATTGTCGAAGCGATTGGTTTTCGTCCTTCTGTACCGTCGACCAGAGGGGAGCATCTCGAAAATCCCAAAAGCTGGATATGATTCGTCCTGGCTGATTGATTTTGCTTTTTTGTTATATATATATATGTATATGTGTGTGTGTGTGTGTCTGTGTGTGTGTGTGTGTGTGTGTGATTTATTTCTCTTCACATATAAATTATTTGCAAAATTATCCAATTACCCCCGAAAACGGAGTATGGCTGCCTATATGGGGTAGAAACGGTCATGCACGTAAAAGCCCACTCGAATGAACGTGGGAGTTGCAGCCCACGAACGAAGAAGAAGATTTTTTTTATTTTTTTTTTTTATTTTTATTTTTTGAATGACAGAAGAGTCGTTCAGTTGTTATCAGCGTGCTCTTGATTATCTAAACTGTTGTGTTGGTTTGGAACTAATTAACGCGACACTTCCAAAGACACATCCGTGAAGCAGATGGACTCAACAGCGTGGTTCCAATCTTCTGCCCATGGCACACTCAGCTCTGGAGCTGGCGACACGTTGAAAGGACTCAAGAACTCAAAGAATTCAATGTTTGACCTCCAGCCTGTAAACATTTGAGGTGCACATGGACACACATGAAAAAAAAAAAAGACATTCAGCGAATGAATGGAATAATGCCAGAAGTGTTAACACATTCGTTGTTGTGAAAAAAGAAAAAAAAAAAAAGAATCCTGCTTCAAGGAGTTCTTCCCTTCTTTTGAACGCATAGAATATATTCACAGCAGCATCTCTGGTTACGCTCACGTCTTCGTTTTTAACAACTGTGCCAGTTCTACATGACGATCTCGACTAAACTACCTGTGTTTAAAAATAAACTACTCTCTTAGCAGTATGTAAACATCGTAATGTAGCAGAAAGAGAAATTCATCCTCTATATGATTGCAGAAAGGACATATCTTTATAATATAGTTATATCGTTTATTTTTTTTTTTTTTTCAAATAATTTATTCCAAATCTAAAATCCCATAATGATGACTCTCCTGAGCTTCACACCCACGTCTGTCTCGTCATTTGTCCGCGACACTGTCCTCTTCACCACGGCAGCGGGTATCTAGGGTTGTTTTGTTTTGTTTTTCTGCTGGGGTGATGGGGAAAATGTATGGCAGTGGTCTGTTGACAGAATGATCTACCAGCAGATGAAATGAGTCAAGTTCTTATTTTGACAGCCACCATCTAAAAAGACGACGAGTGTATATCCGATTCATTGGTATTAGTATCTTGCAAAAAGATACTGACAAAAAGGATGAAGTTGATAATACCAGTTCCCCCCAAGTTGATAATACCAGTTCCCCCACCCTCTTACCCATACTTACCATTCCTTGTCGCTTTCATACTCTGTCTCTGTCTGTGTGTGTGTCTGTGTTTCTGTCTCTCTCTCTTCACTATTTTCATTTCTTTATCCTTTTATCCCCAACGCCACCCCCAAACAGCGACAACAGCAGAGTTCACTGCCGAAGTAGGAGAAACAGCAACATCAGCAGTAGGATAATCACAGACAGCAACCACAGTAGGATAAGCACAGGCAGCAACAACAGCAGCAGGATAAACACAGACAGCACCAACAGCAGTATGATAAACACAAACAACAACAACAACAGCAGTAGGATAAAACAGACAGCAGCAACAAGAACAGCAGTATGATAAACACAAACAACAATAACAGCAGTAGGATAAACACAGATAGCAATAACAGCAGTAGGATAAACACAGACAGCAACAACAACAACAGCAGCAGGATAAACACAGACAACAACAACAGCAGTAGGATAAACACAGACAGCAACAACAACAACAGCAGCAGGATAAACACAGACAGCAACAACAGCAGTAGGATAAACACAGCAACAACAGCAGTAGGATAAGCACCGACAGCAACAAAGGCAGTATGATAAACACAAACAGCAACAACAGCAGTGTGATAAACACAAACAGCAACAACAGCAGTAGGATAAACACAGACAGCAACAACAGCAGTATGATCAACACAAACAGTAACAACAACAGTAGGATAAGCACCGACAGCAACAACAGCAGTATGATCAACACAAACAGCAACAACAACAGTAGGATAAGCACCGACAGCAACAACAGCAGTATGATAAACACAGACAGCAACAACAGCAGTAGGAGAAACACACACAGCAACAACAACAGTATGATAAACACAAACAGCAACAACAACAGTAGGAGAAACACAAACAAGAACAACAGGCAGTACAGGAGCCAGTAAGATCGTGGGGGTGACGAATTCTTCTTCTTCGTTCATGGGCTGCAACTCCCACGTTCACTCGTATGTACACGAGCGGGCTTTTTACGTGTATGACCGTTTTAAACCCCGCCATGTAGCAGCCATACTTCGTTTTCGGGGGTGTGCATGCTGGGTATGTTCTTGTTTCCATAACCCACCAAACGCTGATATGGATTACAGGATCTTTAACGTGCATATTTGATCTTCTGCTTGCGTATACACACGAAGGGGGTTCAGGCACAAGCAGGTCTGCACATTATGTTGACCCGGGAGATTGGACAAATCTCCACCCCTTACCCACCAGGCGCCGTTACTGAGATTCGAACCCGGGACCCTCAGATTGAAATTCCAACGCTTTAACCACTCGGCTATTGCGCCCGTCAGGGTGACGAACAAATACTGAGTGCAAAAGTCTGTGTGGAGGGCGCGTTGAGACAGATCTGTGTCGTCATCGACATCGAGAGAGGGGGGGGGGGGATGACATGACAAAACAATGATCATTCCAGATCAATTTCTTTCTTTCTTTTTTTTTTCTTTTTGTTTTGATAGATTGACGTGGAAAGTCACGAGGGGCACGTGCTGGCCGGTGCCGAGCAGCTGTTCCAGGAAGTGGACATCCCCTTGGTCTGGATGGAGTGGATCCACGTCAAGAACAAGCCAAACTACGGCGGCGTCTTCATCATCCAGTTCATGAGGAAACTCGACATGGTGCCTTTCAACCTCATGACTGGCGAACAACTCTCCATGGACAGTTTCTTGCAGTGGCCCTTCTCCGTGCTGTGGAAGAGAGCAACACATGATTGATTAAAATTTTTACGACACTGACCAGACCAGAACGTCCAAGAACTGCTGAAATCATGTCCCCTGGAGGGTGGGGGTGTTGGGGAGTGGGAGCGAGAGTGGTAGGGGTGGTCGTACACACAGTCCTAATGACTAAGTGATATACGAAGTTTGCTTTCGGTGAAAGGGTTGCATATTAAATTCAGAGCATTGCTGTGTCCAAGTTGCCATATTGTGTGTGTTTTTGACTCACTTGTGTAAACAAAGTGAGTCTATGTTTTAACCCGGTGTTCGGTTGGCTGTGTGTCCGTGGTAAACTTTAACATTGCCATTTTCTCTGCAAATACTTTGTCAGTTGACACCAAATTTGGCATAAAAATAGGAAAAATTCAATTCTTTCCAGTCATCTTGTTTAAAACAAGGCGTTTACCGCGGACTTAAAAAGAATTTTTAATTGCCCTTGGAGTTTTTTTTGAATGCCCAAGATACACCAGAATAATACGATTTAAACAGCGTTCTCACTGGGAATACCGCATTCGATTTATCACCCTTTAAAAGAAGCATGTTTATATGTTATATTTTTGACGTCAGTTAAGGAGCCACGATAGTGTAATGGATAAGACAGTTTCTTCTCATCCGAACACACGGGGTTCGAATCTGCCGTTGGGACTTCCCCCTCCCCCCCCCCTTTTTTTTTCCTTTTAACCCGAAGCTTTATAATAACAAATACAGAACACATTTTAATGATTAGATTTTTTTTAAAGTGTATCACAAGTGAGTCTTCAAGGCCTTGCCTCTCTTGTTTATTTTTTATTGGCTCACTTGTGTGAGCAAAGTGAGTCTGTATTTTAACCCAGTGTTCGGTTGTCTGTGTGTATGTGTGTGTCTGTGGTAAACTTTAACATTATCATTTTCTCTGCAAATACTTTGTCAGTTGACACCAAATTTGGCATAAAAATAGGAAAAATTAAGTTCTTTCCAGTCATCTTGTTTAAAACAATATTGCACCTCTGGGATGGGCATAAAAATATAAAAGAAGCCAAATTATATGCAAAATGAATTTACTGTTATATTTACATTCTTTTATTCACTAAACTTGGCACTTTGATCTGATAATCTGACACAGCATCAATAGCAGTCATTTTTATCATTTTTTGTTCAGACAGGAACTTTTTTTTGCTGTGCATGGAATTTTTATATTTCTGGAGCATCTCTTTGGTGCAGCTAGTAAAAAAGATAAATTAATCTGTAATTAATGGTAGGGGGTTTAATTTCTTTTAAACTGATCTTTCTCATCTTAAACATTACATTTTGAAATTATACTCAGTACATAAAAAGCTTGTGTGTTTTATTCTCACTGTACAGGGCTTTCACTATGTACATTCGCCCAGGTGGTCTTTTTCGGAAAATACTAAAATCAATACTGCAAGTGGACTTTACAGATCTATTGGCTGAGCCCTGAAGGTCATGGGCAAAAACCAATTGCGTACACATATTTATACATATTCAAAGTGCGTGCTCATATTCCTCGCGAACGCGAAGGATGATATTTTGTTTCAAGTTGTTGACCTGCCCGTTCAATCCAATATTCAATCGACAATCCCCTTTAACATGTGATGGAAAGTTGGAGAAGAAGACCGTTAAATATTTATTCAGAGAAAGATTTAATAATAATAATAATAATGATAATAATGGTATTTATATAACGCTGAATCTTGTGCATCGACAAATCAAAGTGCTTTCACACCAGTCATTCACATGCCTGCATAACTCTAAAACTGGAGAAACTGAAGACAAGGAAGAGGTAGGGAAGGGAGGCTGTTTTGGGAAGAGGTGGGTTTTAAGGCCAGACTTGAAAGAGCTGAGTGTGGAGACTTGACGAAGCGAAAGAAGAAGTTCATTCCAATTGCAAGGTCCAGAGACAGAGAAAGAACAGCGGCCAACAGTCGAGAGTTTGAATCTGGGTATGCATAAACAGAGTGGATCCGAAGCAGATCGTAGACATTGAGTTAAGATAAAGTGTAGGCAGAAGGAAGATGAGTCTTTTTTGCGGTACCGAGAAGATTTGACATGATAGAGTAAAGAGATTTGGTGGATATGGCATTGAGAACTTGAGAAGAAAATAAGTTTGTCTTCGCTGATGAGATCATATGTTTGACTTTATTTATTTGTTTTCGGAAGATTTGATTGTGGACTTTAAATTTTATTGATCGCCATCATGACAGGATGGCAGGTGTGAATAAGACCCTAATTAAAGTCATGATTATATGGTAATATGAAAAGGTCAAGGTCACTACTTGGCAAAATAGAAAAATGTAAGATAGAGGGCGTGATATGAATTCAAATTTAATCATCCTTGATCTTGTGACTGGCTAATGGGTGCAGCACAATCCTCTAAGAAATTCAAAATCAGCTAGAGGTTAAGGGTCAAGGTATACCTAGCATATGGTATTGATAGGAAACATATCTGCATGCAAGAGAGAAAGTCTTTTATAGATATTCTTAAGCAAACTTGGTACAATGATTGGTCATGGTGACACCTATGAAAAGAAACAAAGTCAAAGATCAAGGTCACAACATGGCCTATTGGGAAAAAGGAAAACAGGAAAAAAGAACTTTGTTTCTTCCATCCAGTTTTCATTGGTATACCATGTTGTTGTTTGTTTTGGCCAGAACATCAATGCAGTGCAGATTTAGATGTCTAAGGTCAAGCTCATAACAGTGAGTCTTTTTTCCAGATTATCCCCTTTCACATGTGTGGTTTTTTTTTTTTTTTTTTTTTTTTTTTTTTTTTTTTCCAAGTGAGTCTTGAAAGCCTTGCCTCTCTTGTTTTTGTTTTGTTTTGTTTTCCTACCAGCAGCTGCGAGCAGCACAAAGCGGTTTCCCTGGCAGATCTGAGCATCTTTGGGATAGTCACAGCTGTGACCGTGTTGTGGAATGGGTTTTTTCACAGCTGTGACCATGTTGTGGTATGGTTGTTTTTTTTTCACAGCTGTGACCATGTTGTGGAATGTTTTTTTCACAGCTGTGACCATGTAGTGGAATGTTTTTTTTTCACAGCTGTAACCTTGTGGAATTTTTTTTTCACAGCTGTGACCATGTTGTGGACTGGTTTTTTTCACAGCTGTAACCTTGTTGTGGAATGTTTTTTTTCACAGCTGTGACCATGTTGTGGACTGTTTTTTTCACAGCTGTAACCGTGTTGTGGAATGTTTTTTCACAGCTGTGATTGTGTTGTGGAATGTTTTGTCACAGCTGTGACCATGTTGTGGAATGGGTTTTTTTTTCACAGCTGTGACCATGTTGTGGAATGTGGAATGTTTTTTTTTTATCACAGCTGTGACCATGTTGTGGAATGTGGAATTTTTTTTGTTGACAGCTGCGACCATGTTGTGGAATGTTTTTTTTCACAGCTGTGACCTTGTTGTGGAATGTTTTTTGTGTTTTTTTTTCACAGCTATGACCATGTTGTGGCGTCGTTCGCGTTCGCGAAGAATATGAGCACGCGCTTTGAATGTGTATAAATATGTGTACGCAATTGATTTTTGCCCATGACCTTCAGGGCTCAGCCAATAGATCTGTAAAGTCCACTCGTCGTATTGATTTTAGTATTTTCGAAAAAGACCACTTGGGCGAATGAACATAGTGAAAGCCCTGTACACTGAGAATAAAATACACAAGCTTTTTATGTATTGAGTATAATTTCAAAATGTGATGTTTAAGATGAGAAAGATCAGTTTAAAGCAAATTAAGTTTACACAAGTGAGTCCAAAAAAAGGGCGGGGGGGTGGGGGTGGGGGTTATTATATTAGTGAGCACAGTCAGTTAAGTGCTTTGATGATTGAGGTATTTTATTCATCTGTCGGCGATATCGAAAGCACCACTAAACTGTGATTGGTGTTTCTGGATAATAATGGTGAGGATGATGACAGCAACGACAACAACAAAACCATAACAACAATACTACTACTACTACTAATGATGATGATATAATAATAATGTTAAGATAGTAACACATTTATACAGAGCTTTCAACCATATGAAAGCTCTTTCGAATACTACGTCAGTCAAATACAAACTACAGCACACGCACGCACGCACGGAATGCAAACACTCATGGAAGAAACAGATATGGATCCACAGAAAACAGCTGGTGGAATGGAATGCCGAGAGACCACTTGAAAAGAAATGTTTTCACGTTTGTTTTACTGGATACGAATGGGGTACTGTGACAGAGTGAAAAAGGCAGTGAATTCAAGGTTTTTACGGTTGAAAAACTAAAGGCGCCCATGCCTTGCTTCTCTCTATCGAATTTGGGATCGCAAAAGATCCTATCACCAGGACCTCAGGACCTACATATCTTTTTATGACCTTATCAGTGTTTACACTCCCTCAAGAAATCTCCGCTCTTCTTTCTGTACTGTTACCTTTTTGAAACTTCCTCGTGTCAATACAAGAACCTATGGTGAACGTTCCTTCTTTCTTTGTTGCTCCTCACATCTGGAACAGCCTTCCTCATCATATACGTGCATCTGATTCGGTCTCTGCTTTTCGCTCTTCACTAAAAACTCATCTTTAAAAAAAACCCAAACCTATCTATAAGCACTCTCAGCTTCTTTCTTCTCCAACACCATCCATGCCAGCTCACTTTGGATGCATGAAGAGTGTGAGAGGGAGAGTGGGGTGGGGGTGGGTGGGGGTGAGGTTTTTTGAGAAAGAGTGGTCTTGAATGATTTATGTAATTTGTAATATTTTCTTTCATGTAAAGCGCCCTGAGCTCTGAGAAAGAAAGGGCTGTATATAAATGTACATTGGTATTAGTAGTTGTAGTCTTGGCGAGATGTCCAAGGGACATACTTGCCCAAAAGGGTCGGAACTACAAACACAACTGAGGTGCAGTTCAAGAAAACACATGGAAGCATTGTGATGTATGTGACCAGTTTTAATTCAGGTACTGGGATTGGTTTTAAGTACTGTGATGTTTTATGTTTTGGTGATATTACTATTGGTGTTGGGCGTTGAGATAGTTATGTGGAAGGTGCATTGGTTTGGTATTGTGGTGTGTCATGTGTGCAGTGAAAGTGGTGTGTGTGTGTGTGTGTGTGTGTGTGTGTGCGTGTGTGTTTGAATGTGCTTTGGTGTTTGTTTGTTTGTCTGCGTTGGTTATGGATGTTTTTTGGGTTTTTTCAGTTTGTGTTTAAAAACAATGTATGTTTTACTCGTCGGGTTTTTACATTGCACAGCGCAGTCGAGCAAGTTTTTGCCTGAGGGGTGCTGTGTGGATTGGATTATCATTGTTGTTATTTCCTTTGATGCGGTGTTCGTTCGTTTATTTATTTATAGTCTGTTCATCTAAGATGATGATATTAGACTGATGCGGTCTCTTTTTGTGGTTTGTTGTGTTTAAATCTTCATTGGATCGGCCATCATTATTTATTATAATGGATTATATGATTATACTATTTGAATTGGAACTATTGTAATTTGTGAAGCGCTCAAAACAAATTTGTTTCATTCAGCGCAATATGAATTTAGTATTATTATTGTTATGAAAACATTGGAGACAAAACAGCAGTCATATCCAGGCATACAGTTGGTTCTCTCTTTCAGAGATAAATCATGTGCCCCCCCATTTTACCCCAGCATCACACATGACAGTTATCCTAGACATGCACAAACCAGTGAGCAACAATCCAAACTTTCGTTTGTTACAAATGGGGAGGAAGGTGGCAGAATGGTCAAGACGTTCATCTGTCAATACAGAGTCCGTGAGGGTCTGGGTTCGAATCCCGCTCTCGCCCTTTCTCCCACGTTTGACTGAAAAATCAAACTGAGCGTCTAGTCGTTCAGATGAGACGATAAACCGAGGTCCAGAGCAGCATACACTTGGCGCCCTGTAAAAAGAGAACCCGTGGCAACAAAAAGTGTTGTCCTCTGGCAAAAGTGTGTATAGGAAGTCCACTCTTGATTGGTACACAAATGTATATGCATGCACTCAAGGCTTGACTACAAGGCCACTGGGTTATGCTGCTGGTCAAGCATCTGCCTGGCAGATGTGTAGCGTATATGGATTTGCCCGAACGCAGTGACGTCTCCTTGAGAAACTGAAAACCGAATTTGTTACAAATATGGACAAATTGGAAAGTAACTCAGCTATTATAGATATATACATATATGTATGTATGTGAGCGTGCGTGCGTGCGTGTGTTGTGTGTGTGTGTGTGTGTGTTGATCTTGGTTTTTCGAACTTTAATATGTTAGTAAAATGAATATCACACACACGCACGCACACACACACACACACACACACACACCATTAATCTGTCCCTCTCAAAACCCACTTTACCTGGGACCGCAAAATAAGTAAGTCAATGGAGTCACGTGACTTCCTTTGCAAGCAAGACTAGGGCTGTGCCGGTCTGGTGTATTCCCGGGGACCGCTACGGTAGCCGGACTGGCCTAGCTGGAGGTGTGAACACACCAGTGGACTGCTGTCAGTGAACAGCACATCCCTCGGTAGACCAGTTAAATTGCGTCCAGCAGCAACATCCCACAAAACAACAATTTCCATCAATATACCGGTGTCAAGTGGAAGAAGAAGAAGAATTATCTATTCATGCAAACGTACCGCAATCGTCTTAATACCTGCATTTCCAAGGGGAGGGGGGAAAAAACACCCCTGTTCCCGTGTTCAGTTGCTGTTTATAAATCGTTTTAGAATTCAATGGTTGTTGTTTCTTGTCCTCATTTAATTATACAACTGTGCTAAACTGGATGGAGTTGTTGGAGATTATATCCTGGAGTTTATTTGCTGCATGACATAGTTGAAACGGTGCTTCATTTTCTTCGTCAGTTCTTCAACGTTATATAAGGTGGCCTTGTGTTTTTGACGATGCTCAGTTTTTCGGCATATTTATATTTTCGAAATGTTTTCAGATCTGACATGCTTCTGAACTGATAAACAAATAAAAACAAGAAAAAAAATTCTGTCTCGTGTGCATGTGTGTGTCATCACAGTTGCGTGCATGAGCTTAAGCGTACATACGTGTTTGTGAACGAATGTTTTTGTTTATTTGTTTTTTTGTTGTTTTTTTGTACAAGTGTGCGTGGTCATGTGTCTGTGCGTTCCTAGTGTATATATAGACGTGTGTGCTTGTACATGCACGCGTTTATGAGGGAGTTGGAATGCGCACGTAAGCTCTGTGAAACTGTGTCACCGCATGCAATGTACAGTACGGTGAGTGTGTGCCTGTCAGCAAAAATCAAAGAGGAAAACGACTAACTGACACATCCTTCACTGATTACCCTGCACACATCATTTAGTATGTAAAAAGAAAAACATTTGCCGTAAGTTAATATTGCATTTTGAGTGAAACAATTGTGTGTGTGTGTGAGTGTATTTGTGTGTGGAGGTGGGAGTGAGTGTGTGTGTGTGGATGGGTGGGTGTGGGTGGGTGAGAGTGAGTGGGGGAAAGTGAGTGGGTGTGTGTGTGAGAGAGAGGGTGTGTGTGTGTGTGTGTGTGAGCGAATTAGAATCATAATTATTTATCATGAACCGTGAACAAAAGGTGTGCAGACACGACAACAAAGGACAAGAGCCAACCAAAGTGAATGGCATCGTGTTTCTTTGAAATATGAATGTAGGAATAATTCATATTTTACCAGCTTTGTATTTGTATTACTTTTTATCACAACAGATTTCTCTGTGTGAAATTCGGGCTGCTCTCCTCAGGGAGAGCGCGTCGCTACACTACAGCGCCACCCTTTTTTTTTTTTTTTTTTTTTTTTTTGAAGTGGATAATTTTGCCAGGAACAACCCTTTTGTTGCCGTTGGTTCTTTTACGTGCGCTAAGTGCTTGCTGCACACAGGATCTCGGTTTATCGTTTCATCCGAATGACTAGCGTCCACACCACCACTCAAGGTCTAGTGGAGAGGGAGAAAACATCGGTGGCTGAGCCGTGATTCGAACCAGCGCGCTCAGATTCTCTCGCTTCCTAGGCGGACGCGTTACCTCTAGGCCATCACTCCACTCTACAAAATGATATTTTGTATATATTGTATACGGTATTATATATATATATATATATATTATTTTTGCTACCCAAGGTTGTACAGGGTCGTAGTTACAGAACTGACTGACTGTATTATCAAAAATTGTAAACTCTATAAAAAACAAAACTAAAAAAAATTCTCGTAAATGTTGATATGTAATAATAATGATAATAATATATTATGTAGCGCTGAATCTTGTGCATAGACAAATCTAAGCGCTCATGCACGCATAACCCTAAAACTGGAGAAACTGAAGACAAGGAAGAGGCAGGGAAGGGAGGCTATTTTGGGAAGAGGTGGGTTTTAAGGCCAGACTTGAAAGAGCTGACTATGGAGACTTGACGAAGCGAAAGAGGAAGTTCATTCCAATTGCAAGGTCCAAAGACAGAGAAAGAACGGCGGCCAACAGTCGACAGTTTGAATCTGGGTATGCGTAAATGGAGTGGATCCGAAGCTGATCGTAGTGAGCGAGATGGAGTGTAGAGGTGAAGGCAACCACAGAGATAGGAAAGGGCTGATTTGTGAATACATTTGTAGCATAGAGTGCTGATCTTGTACTTTATTCGGTGTAAGACAGGGAGCCAGTGGAGATGTTGCAAAAGAGGAGTGATGTGCTCAGATCTTCTCTCTGAGGACGAGTCGGGCAGCAGAGTTTTGTATGCGCTGAAGGAACTGAATGGATGAAACAGGCAAACCAGACAATAGAGAGTTACAGTAGTCAAGGCGAGAGAGAATGAGAGAAACGACGTCTAGATGTTGCGTCAATGGACAGATATTTCCGGATGGAACTGATGCGC